>NW_003211602.1:4627-10948 GCF_000006405.1 Perkinsus marinus ATCC 50983
AGCATTATGCTAGAGAAAGAAACCGTTTGTATAGTACCAGTACTGCGGCTTCTCTGGAACTCCCAGAGCTCCGAAGCTCGAAGAGCCCCTGCTTGTCGGCTCTTAGATAGAATCGGCTACTGCTGCGATGGTTGTTGGAGATGATGTATCCTCTCATAATGGTAGATGCTACTCGTTACTGCTGCTCTTACTGCTCGTGCTAATCTGGCTTGCACGCATAGACGAGGTGAAGGACTATTTTAATGCTACTATCGTTTCCAGTATTGGTAATGTATCATCAAAGTGATTTCTATCATTTCTGGAACATCTGTTACTATCCGTGCTGCTACTACTGCTACTGCTGCTACTTTTCATTGTGTGTAAACTGACTGCTGCTGATTGTTTCTTAGTCGCTCGTGTCTCCGTTTAGGAGTGCAATTCTCCACCATATGGTGCTGTATCTGTGGCTCTTGGACGGGTGAGGCCACTCTATACTGCTACAGGCTCTATCCGAGGAATGTAAATACCGGCTATGCTGGTTGAGCTCGCCCTAGAGGTGTGACTGAGTAGTTGTTATGATGCTTTTGGTTAGAAGATACCTCTATCGACCAGATTTGTGCTGCCCAAGTGTTTCGTTATAGTTACACCGGATCAAGTCTTCGTCTTCTTCTCTCCTTCTTCTTCTTAATAGTTGGAAGCGGCACAGCCTCGTAGGCCCTGTATCCGCCTACATACTTCCGTGGGACGAGAGATCCTCTCGTTCGTATCAGCTCATTGAATCAAGTCATAGTGCATCAACTGAATGGGTCAGGGTGACTGTTTGCAAGCCAGGTCTCCTTCCTCTTACTATGGCCTCATTTATTTTTGAGGTCGATTAACGGCTTGTACATGTGCCTAAAGCTTGGAGTAGTATTAAGCTTTGTTGGCGAATGAATCTTGAGGACGCTTCAGTACACTCAGTTTCTCAACCTGGGGCAGGTATGCCACTCCGAGATATGCCGTGGTACACTCAGTTTCTCAACCTGGGGCAGGTATGCCACTCCGAGATATGCCGTAGTACACTCAGTTTCTCTACTTAGGGCAGATATGTCACTCCGAGACATGCCGTAGTACACTCAGTTTCTCTACCTAGGGCAGGTATGCCACTCCGAGATATGCCGTAGTACACTCAGTTTCTCTACCTGGGGCAGGTATGCCACTCCGAGATATGCCGTGGTACACTCAGTTTCTCTACCTAGGGCAGGCATGCCACTCCGAGATATGCCGTAGTACACTCAGTTTCTCTACCTAGGGCAGGTATGCCACTCCGAGATATGCCGTAGTACACCCAGTTTCTCTACCTGGGGCAGGTATGCCACTCCGAGACATGCCGTAGTACACTCAGTTTCTCTACCTAGGGCAGGTATGCCACTCCGAGATATGCCGTAGTACACTCAGTTTCTCTACCTGGGGCAGGTATGCCACTCCGAGATATGCCGTGGTACACTCAGTTTCTCTACCTGGGGCAGATATGCCATCCCGTTTCGAGTATCTCGCGTTTCGAGGTGTGAGATGTCTGACGGTAGCGGCACTTGGAAGAGGACCTTGAGCAGTGGATGGGTGCGTAAAGTCCAATTTCGAACATTCTACCAATTGAGTTAGTACATGTGAGTCAGTGCATCTCATTTAATGAGAGGTTTCTTTCCGACCATTTTGCAGAATCGCGATCAGCGAAAAGGGTATAGAATAACGTGTACTCCGGCTGCTTTTGGCTTCAAACGATCTGCGTATCCATTTGACGTCCGCTGCAATACGACTCACAGTGACTATCCACCTACTGTGCTTTCGAGTCATGCGACTATTCTTCAGAAACACGTGATTGTAGGGACAGATGCAGCACATTGATGGCGGCGGTTTACGACATGGGAAGCTTTACTGCATTGTGAAAATGAAGGTTTAGTTTGTAATAGGATACGGTTGCGAAGGCGATGGTAATTACACGTTGTGATTACTTTCGTTACTTGTGGTTGTGATTCACAACGACAAGTTTATATATATTGGCCATGGCTCAATGATTGAGTATTTGTACGCATATCACACGCACCGCAAGTTATTGGCAGCATGGTGCCGACCCTGTTCTCGAATCTGAGGTAGGGATGGTGTTCTCTGCGCTCCAATTGAGATACTTCGTGACCAACATCTATGTGGTCTTGGCTGAAGGTTATATTGGGACATTCACTCGTGATGGTACCTGCGCTCCATTATCTGGCGTGGATGGAGTGGAACCTCCTACAGTAGAAACACTATCTTATCCTACATGGTGTTCGGATGGGTCTACCGGGATGCAACCCTTCGAGATTAGATTTACGGAGTCGTACATGACTTTACAGGTCTTCAGCAGTGATTATTTCTATGGCTCGGAGAATCCTGTTCTTCCCGCCACGTATCGGATTCACAGCTCTGACATTAGCCTCTATGATGAAGATAGCGGCTTCAAGATCTTTCCCGAACTTTGGAGGCAATTTCAGGTTAGTTTATCATGATTTATGGTTGACTCTAATCAGGGGAGATCGTTCAAATCTCCCACACCTCAAGGTTTCGAGGTGCTGACTTCATGCGTGATTCGCCAGGTGACAATCCGCTTTCTGCCTCTATCTGTTCAAACTTATTTTGATAATAGTGTCCGTCACCTTATTTGTTGGGTTAGTACCTATGAGTAGTTCTAAGAGCCCAAGCACATACCGAGAGAGGGAGGATCGATAGTTACATCACACTCATACTTCGTTATTGTCGAGACTACGATTGTACTCTCTCAAGGCTTCACTATGAGATTAGCCTTTCAGAAACGCCTAGGACCTATCGACTGATGTGACCAGATTGAATCCATGCTAAAGATTTCTTTTGAGGTAGGTGACTGACCGATTTATTGTTATATTCATCGAGACTAAAGTTATCCCATTTCACTAAAAGCCCTGCAGATATACATACCGCTCCCGCGCCCAGTCCACAAATCACAGGTATTTTTGGGCGCGCGGTGTATTCATTGGTCTTTTTTCACTTGCTCTTTCTTGCGTTCTTGTTCTTCCTTAGCGTGATCGATTAGAGCATGTCGTTGACCCCGAAGGATAAATTGTATCCCTACTCCCAAGAGATGGCTGACCGATACCTTCTTGCTTCCAACCTCCCTGCTGAGAGCACCCGCGTCCCCGAGCGCAGTGCCAAGAAGTTCCAGGCCCAGGCTGAGCTCAAGGAGCAAAAGCTTGCCGCCATTGCTGCTAACAAGAAGACCAACCGTGCCTCCAGGAACGCTTTGAAGCTCCGCGCTTTGAAGTACCAGAAGGAGTACAAGTCTGAGGAGCGTCGCCTCATTGGCCTCCGCCGTGAAGCTAAGAAGTTCGGCAACTACTTCGTTGAGCCCGAGGAGAAACTTGTAAGACGGGAAACTCTTCTCTCTGCGGGTTTTAGCGTATCCCTTTGTAGGTTTTCGTTGTCCGTCTTGCCGGTATCAACAAGCTCGCTCCCAAGCCCCGCAAGATTCTGCAACTCTTGCGTCTTCGCCAGTTGAACAACGGCGTTTTCGTCAAGGTCAACGGACCTATGATGCAGGTACAAACCTGAGCTCCCAATGAGCACATCAGGTATTTGGTGACTCCCAGCCGTCTGGTAACCACGAAAGTGGCGAACCGGGCTGGTGATAGCCAATGGTCAATGATTCCCTTAGAGGATGAGGTCTTTCCGTACATCACCGTGTGGACATGTCCCACTTGAGTACGATGCCAATGGATTCATGTCCATACCTGATCACTGTGCTCGTACAGTGCAAGCACGCTATATTCGGTTTTTCTCAGATGCTCCGTACCGTTGCTCCCTATGTTGCCTTCGGTTACCCCAGTGTTTCCACTGTCCGTGAGCTCATCTACAAGAGAGGTTATGGCAAGATCAACAAGTCTCGCATCCCTTTGAATGACAACAAGCTCATCGATGAGAAGCTCGGCCAGTTCGGCATCCACGGTAAGAGGGATTGCTCATAGTTGTATATTCGCGTATCTCTCTGGGCAAGAGTCTCCTCCGACTTATAAGGAACAACTCTAATCGGATGCGCGTAAATTGACCGTGGAGTAATCACCCCTTTACCCTCTGGTACTGTGGGTTTCATGATCCTCGTATTTGTGTATTGCGTATCTCTCTGGGCAAGAGTCTCTCGTTAACATTCGGGAATAGCTCTAATCGGATGCGCGTAAATTGACCGTGGAGTAATCACCCCTTTACCCTCTGGTACTGTGGGCTTCATGATCCTCGTATTTGTGTATTGCGTATCTCTCTGGGCAAGAGTCTCTCGTTAACATTCGGGAATAACTCTAATCGGATGCGCGTAAATTGACCGTGGAGTAATCACCCCTTTACCCTCTGGTACTGTGGGCTTCATGATCCTCGTATTTGTGTATTGCGTATCTCTCTGGGCAAGAGTCTCTCGTTAACATTCGGGAATAACTCTAATCGGATGCGCGTAAATTGACCGTGGAGTAATCACCCCTTTACCCTCTGGTACTGTGGGCTTCATGATCCTCGTATTTGTGTACTGCGTATCTCTCTGGGCAAGAGTCTCTCGTTAACATTCGGGAATAACTCTAATCGGATGCGCGTAAATTGACCGTGGAGTAATCACCCCTTTACCCTCTGGTACTGTGGGCTTCATGATCCTCGTACAGATCTAGCTGTGAATAGAATAACTGTCCATCGTATTAGCTGCATGTGTAGTGTTTCTTCATTGACTTCACTCTCAGGTATGGAGGATCTCATCCACGAGATCTACACTGTTGGACCTCACTTCAAGGAGGCCAACAACTTCCTCTGGCCCTTCAAGCTCTCTTCCCCTAAGGGTGGCTTCATCCGCAAGCGTCACGGCTTCAACGAGCTCCGCGGCGGTGACTGGGGCAATCGTGAGCAGTTCATGAACAATCTCATCAAGAGGATGAACTAAGCATCTAACCATTCGCGATCAGCTATGGTGTTTTCGTGGTCTGCTTATCGCGATGCCCCGTAGCTAGATGTGGAGGTTTCTACTAGAGGCTTCTCGAGTAGCCGCTTGGGACTTGCCTTGGTTTTGTGTTTTTGAAGCTCAGTCAATCATAGAGAGGAAACAACGCATGAGGTGACGCTGATGTTGGGATGAGCAGTTGTCTCGTTTCTGGAGTTTTCAAAGTCATGCACCTTCGAGTAAGTGTGTGTCTGGTAGGAGTTGGTTACTGGTTGAAGGCGGAAAGTTTATACTTGTTCCGTGTCGTTCGAACTTGCTTCTGGGATCTAGTGCCTACTATCAGCTAAAGGTAGTTAGCAGTGCTAACTTGACAATCAGATTGACCTAGTACATATTCTGGATTACGTTTTGGCTACTTCACCATTATTAAGGATGGGTGTAATATTCCAGCTCGTGTGCTTTTTGCAACTTCACTTTGAATCATGATGTCTTGGGCCAACGTAAGCGAAACAGCTAGTATCAGCCTGCTGAGGTCGATGGGGTGCCTGACACATGGTCGCACATGGAACGCTTTTTGCAACATCTGTGATCTTTTGCGAGCTACTTCTATCGGCAAGTACATGATTTGGAGGAATCGATAACGTCTGAACCTCTGTTCAGCAGAGCTGCAGCCAACAGAGTCTGTTGGCTCGCTGAATAAGGCCCCACACTGCTAAGTTTAAGATTTTAGGTTCGGTGCTTGCGTAGGATGAAAATCGTCGTATTCATTCCTGTGCTTGGATTTATTTGATCATATCATATAATTGCAGTTTACGAAGTAGACGAATTAAGTATCGAGGTTCGATACTCGACAATCTACAAACAGCAACTCCTCGAGAAAGGCGGTCCCCGAACTTTCTAACCCGCCAGCTCACAGTCCCACTACCGGCAAACTTTCAACATACTGTTAAGAGATTCCACTACGAACAAGTTCTTTTCTAGTGGGAACCAAACAAACCCACTCGCGAAATGTGAAGCCTCATATACACACCTTTCCATGTATACCAGGATCCTACATATACACCCCTCCACATATTCTTAGCATATTCGGTTCTTCGACTCGTGCACAGCCACCACAACGAGTACCATCTTGCGGCTCAGGGAGGTATGTACTTATGCTTTACCTGATATGACCTCCAAGTTTCAGGGCCTAACTCTTCGTAGTTAGTGAGAAGTCGAAGACCGGTAAAAAGTTTTCTCCACATATTCTTAGCATACACGTGTTAAAATTGCGCCTCAAAATACCAACTTTTACTCGGGGAGTATATCTATAACTCCGCTCCTGATCTAATGCTATACATCAACAGAAAGAGAATCGATCATAATGGCATCCCTCCATGTTTCAC
>NW_003211602.1:11048-16922 GCF_000006405.1 Perkinsus marinus ATCC 50983
TCCGAGACCAGAGTCCAAAGATTCTACCGAGGTCCGAGTTGGCCGTGCTGAGGCCTATCTTACCCATTCCATGTTCCGTGTTAGCCAACGGGCCGTGCCAACAGCCAACGGGCCGTTGCAAGAAGCTCGACTTCTCCGGGCTCCTCCCAACGGATGGATCCCGTGAATTATTCGAATATGAAAGGGACATTAGTTGACGTTAGTTGATAATCTTTTCAATTCTCAAACCATTGCCCGAACATCCCAAACAGCGAAAGCCACGGACATGATGAAACGATCAGTTAGCGCTCATATTCGAAATATGATATTCTTTTCTGTATTTATCGGAGTTGTCTCAGTGGATGTGGCGAGATAGGTTCCCAATTCCATCTCCAGGAGGAGTTCAGAATCCAATAGGAGTTGCCCCCTAACTAGCGTAACACAAGGCAATCCCAAAGGTCAAGGAGGTAAAGTCCACAAACAATCGTACCATATGCAAGGATTGTCTTTTGTACTCACGATGAGAGGCGTTGACCACTCAGCTGATGTCCTCCTGTTGTTGTTACCGCTTCTGGTGATAGGCATGATTAACCCAACTCGTCTATGAGAGATCCGCTTATAACCACGCAGACATACAGGAAATAAAGCAAAGCGTGGAGAAGAATATTGATCCACCCGTAAGCAGCATTACCTACTCCGAAAGCGAAGACGGGAAAGAAAGGTTACAGATGGATGAGCCGCGAAGCGTTATCAATACTTAATGAAATAACTACGATCACTATAACACTCGAAGAGTCAACGTCACGGTATTGTATGAAAAAGCTCCTAGAGTTGGAGACGGCCCATCCAGAAATGTTCAACGTACCAGCATAAAAATAGCAAATTGGACGACCAACAAAGGTCTGAATAATGGTTTGCCAAAGCGGTAGATACGCTGAGGATTCTACTGTCGAAACAATATCAACTAATGGGAAGGATGTTCTCGGTGTGCCAGCTCCCACCATTTTTCCTTGAGGTGAATAGACGGGTGGTCGAACTTAGTATCGTACTTTACATCCCGAAGGTCCTGTGGCTCCAGAGGTAGGTAATTCTTGCATCTCTTCTCAAAGCTTTTTTTGAACTCGTTCCAGAGCTCAACGTGGAACTCTGCTATCCTGTAGCTCGCATCGGACACCTTATCGACATCAAAGGTCTCCGTAGTTGGTTTGGGACCCACCCCACAGTAGAAGCTAACCTTCACTAATTTAGCATTGTCTGAGAATGTATAAACCAGATCCAAATAAGGTTCAGACACGCTCACGAAATATGAGCCGTCTGGCTCGTGGGATAGGGCAACACCGACGAGTATGAGATGGAGAAGATGGTTGAGCATGGATTCGATCAAGAAACCTACAGCAAATAGTCCTATAATATTGTTCTATACGAGGGATACTTTTTACAATTCTGGCCCGTTCTACACAACACCACAATCCATCGAAGATGCCCACACGCGTGTGGAACTCCGCTCGGCATCTTGTGCGGGTTCTTCTACGGCCCCCGCATTTACCAAGCTACTCAGAGATGCGATTCGGACTCAAAAGGGAAAAACTGACTTTGTTAGTGGAACGACAAAACCACTAAGATATAATCCAATCGAGACGGAGTCGTCGAAGCTTTCAGTGAACTCACAGCGTCGGTGAACAACCTGCACGCATGTGCATATTCCTCATCGGAAAAGGGGCAGAGCAACACGGCCGCACAAACGGTTGTTATGCGATGTCATGCGATGAACCTTTCGAGACTATGATAGCGACAAGTTCACTATCATTAATCCCGGAATAGAGAACGCACATTCTTCACATTTGCACATAAAACTAGCATGCAGTAAAAACTCATGATTCATCGCACATCCTTTCAAGCCGGAGTCGATCAGCCGAAAACTTACTCAACATCAGATGCTCATCCCCAAGCTCAACAACATATTGCCGAGCCGCAGAGTTCAGTGGTATTAGACTCCCAGAAAGCGGTCTTTCCCATCAAGTTTCAAGCTCATATCTGAACGCTGACAATATCTGAAGGCTCGTGGAATCTATATGGAGTACTCTTGGATGTTCAGCACCCAAAACAATAATCAAAAAGCAATGGTACGGAAACGATCATCGGAAAATACACAGTTCGCGAACTTCTTACTCTAAGAAGTTTTGCCGTTCCTGTCGGCGCTTCGCGATCAACGACCACAGGCGACTATTCATCGACCCCAATAGAAAACGAGCAGTTCGCTTCACTTCGTCAATATTGTTGTGACAATTGTGTCGGTACTGTTCCTCAAGCTTAGTATCTTTTGAGCTGTGCTAGGCTAGTAGTGCTAATAGTTAATCATAAGTTAAGTTAAGTCAGGTTAAGTCTCAAGTAATTATCATTTTCCTATGATTAATGATCTCGCGTTAACCCAGGAGACTGGACGTAGCCCTGACAAATATCATTCAACGATCCCAAACAAGTCATCTTATCGAACAGTTGAAAACTCTTTCTAATTCTACGCGCTCTGCGTAGGTCGTTCAAAATTAACCTTTCTACTTCATCGTATCTGAGCATAACACTCAGAACAACAATAACAGACCAGCACATTGATCGACACCAGCAATAACGGATACTTGAATCGTACTCACTGTAGGCTCGTAGCTGTGGTGAGAGAAGCTGCCGTGCATGTACCTGTCTAGACTCATACCACACCTTGTTAACATCGCTATGCCCAATCCACCTCTGTATCAGTCATGTCTTCCCAACCGCCGCGTCGCCTAATATGACCACTTTCATGATCTTCACTATGGGAGGTGCCGTCGGGGAATAATTCCTGATGATACCTGTATGATATCGATCGATCCCGGGACTCCACACGAGATACTTTCAGCGCCCTCACCGACGTGAAGTTGGCGTGGATCGATGGCTACTACTAATCACACTTGTAAGGCTAACGGTACCAATGATGCCACGATACTTTATACGGTATCGCTCTGTCAATATGCTCTCATTATGCGTAGAGGAAGTATTCTCTAGATACGGTATCTAAGATACCCACCATCGTAAATTATTCACGAATTGAACCATCAATATTCACTCACACTTTTCAAACTTCGTTCTTTTTCAGCAAATCGTGAGATCTTCACTGCCTCGCTGGAAAACATAACAAACGACATTCACCGGTAGCCGAGAGTAAGCCCATACAACGGGAACCTCGCTGAGCATCATATTCCTTCGGAGAAGCGATAACCGCCACGTTGGTCGCAGACTGCGACTCGCAGTAGATCTCCGCCCTTCTGCTTCACTAGAGTTACTCTCACTGGTGACTGGACTCGACAGGATGCCGCTTGATTGGCCATCCTCAAGGCTTGACGTCAACCCCGACCCACCGTGCTCATCCGACGACGAATTTTTTGCTGTACCTGCTACCATCACATCGCTAACACGGAACGCAGACTTGAACAACAGCGAAGACTACTCCACCATTGGCGCATTGGAGTTTGTATTAGCAGACATACAGAGATATACAATGCGATACTCTCATCACCCTGTTGTTCTCCTCCACAATATTCCGTCTCTGATTGAGGATCCTCACAGTTCGCTCGCAGTGCTCGGTCCGTAGTGCTCTCAGGTACTGCCCTCGCGCCTATATTCAAAGCGCTCAGCAATGCAATTCATAAGACAGTGAAAATTTATCGAGTTGTTTGAGAATCTGCCGAAGCTTTCATAAATTAATTCCTCTTACTCGTGACGTCCTTGGTAGCATGTATTCCCACTGTCAATCCCCCCTCAGACATACTGCTACTGATGGCCTCATCTGAGACGGCCATGACAGTAGAACACTACTGCAGGGATGCATGTTATGACCTTGCCACTCCACAAGACTGTATAGAATGCTAATACGCACATTCGTTGTAAACTTATTTCCGTACCAGACTTGGAGGTCTTCAAATTACGACTACGAATTATTCGCGTTGTTTCGCAGTTGGAAGTAAAACGAAGTTCTGATGAAAATCGATTTACGTAGTCTTAGTTTTGACCCCCCCCCCCCCCATCGGGGAGGACATAACATTCTCGCCGACAAATTCGATGAATAGTTCAAGGCAGGTTCAAACTGCCCCTCCACACTCCATTCAAATAGACAATACCACTCCAACGCGAACTAACGCAACTAGAGGGTATCATTATACGTCTCTATTGATACCGCCTTCTTATGCAGTATGCAAAACATTCGACAATGTACACTGGTCGAGCGTGTCAGCCTTGACCAGATTACAGGGCATTGCCGTGAACTTGAGGGGACCATTACCAGAACTCCCCATCAGAGAGTCGCAATCCTCCGTTTTTCAGTTGGAAATGAAAGAGATACAATGAAGAGCGCATGGCTAGAATAAGAGGACCTCAGGAGGAGTCACAGTCGAACGAAGAATACTAAGAGGGCCAAAAGGGACAAATGTGGTATCGACTGGAAAACTACTCCCCGGTCTAATGCCGACTGGTTAATGAGGAAGGCATGTATGGCATGAGAATCACCGTTACGGAGATCCATGATAGCAATGGTTGAAGATAAGCTACTGGGTGCTTACATACGCTGTGTGGTACATAGCTCCCAGTAAAAGTGCACATCGAACTCTCTTATGGTAGTAGTAATAGTAGTAATAGTATACCACAGCAGAAAAAGTGACATTGGAGCGGTGCCGTAAACGCATCTCCAAATGACGACAAATAGCCGCTCATGTCGGGTATTAAGTCCACCAAAAATTGGCACCAGAGACCCAACTTGGGTCGAAGTATGGCAGAAGTCACACGAGTACATTTCCCCCAATACCCCACAACAATCCGAAGCCACCAGAAGTGGCAATTTAGGGGGATTGTTGTTGCGGGGGAAGCAATGAGATAACACTACGAATGGTGATAACGTGAAGTCAGACAATATGATCATGACAAGGGGCTACTCAGCAAGCACAACAGGCGTTTTCCCTCGTCACACTGTGTACACCCTTTGCAAGCATTATGGCACCCGCACTTGTCGAATCTGAACATCAAATGAGAGTCCACTAGAGGGGAGTCACCAGGAAGTCCTTGGGAGGGGGGTGAAATCGCCGGCCATTTTCGTTCGCTCGTTGTACTGCAGCAAGACCAGTCAGCCCGAAAACTTGGCGTACTCCCGAGCCATTTTCGGCGGCGGCCATAACCACGGAAGAGGAGGGACATGAGGGATACTGCTTCCGTATTTCCGTGATCAGGTCGACCATGTCAGATTCCGTAAAGTCGTGCTCCGGAAGATCTGTTTTATTGGTGACGAACACGAATGGAAACTTCTCGGCCGACATACTGAAATTTTCCACGATGAGATACAGGATACTTTGGCCTAGACCATTATTAGATTCTCGTCAATGGATTCTGAATCGCTACGTTCTGTTATATACCTCCGTGTAAAAATCTACCAGCCGGAGTCTATCCCACCATTTACGTAGCCTACGTTCATCAGGATCGGCGTGTTTGAGGAAATCACGTCTCCAGTCAAGGACATTCTCGCGCCCGAATTGGCGAGAAATATCACAAATTTGGATGCACGCATCAGCCCCTCGATAGAACGATGCTCCCAGTGATCGAAACCGTTCCTGAGGGGAAATGCGCGAAGTCCACAATCAAATTTACCCACCTGTCCAACTGTGTCCCAGATGTGCATGTTCGCAGTGCTCCTGTATCCCGCCACCAGATCGGGGACAATATCCAATTTCTTGCTATAGAAATCTACCCCGACTGTCCACACTGGTCAATTTTCTATCAGTCTCGTCGTTTCATTCGCTGTTGTCACATGAAAATTAATTGCACAATGCGGTCAAAAGTAAAAACCTTCCTAAGGAAACGTATACTCCCCAAGGGAATAAT
>NW_003211602.1:17022-21851 GCF_000006405.1 Perkinsus marinus ATCC 50983
TCGAATATGAAAGGGACATTAGTGACGTTAGTGATAACTTTTCAGTCTCAAACCATTGCCCGGACATCCCAAACAGCGAAAGCCACGGACATGATGAAACGATCAGTTAGCGCTCATATTCGAAATATGATATTCTTTTCTGTATTTATCGGAGTTGTCTCAGTGGACGTGGCGAGATAGGTTCCCAATTTCATCTCCAGGAGGAGTTTAGATTCCAATAGGAGTTGCCCCCTAACTGGCGTAACACAAGGCAATCCCAAAGGTCAAGGAGGTAAAGTCCACAAACAATCGTACCATATGCAAGGATTGTCTTTTGTACTCACGATGAGAGGCGTTGACCACTCAGCTGATGTCCTCCTGTTGTTGTTACCGCTTCTGGTGATAGGCATGATTAACCCAACTCGTCTATGAAAGATCCGCTTATAACCACGCAGACATACAGGAAATAAAGTAAAGCGTGGAGAAGATTATTGATCCGCCCGTAAGCAGGTATTACCTACTCCGAAAGCGAAGACGGGAAAGAAAGGTTACAGATGGGGATGAGCCGCGAAGCGTTATCAATACTTGATGAAATAACTACGACCACTATAACACTCGAAGAGTCAACGTCACGGTATTGTATGAAAAAGCTCCTAGAGTTGGAGACGGCCCATCCAGAAATGTTCAACGTACCAGCATAAAAATAGCAAATTGGACGACCAACAAAGGTCTGAATAATGGTTTGCCAAAGCGGTAGATACGCTGAAAGATTCTACTGTCGAAACAATATCAACTAATGGGAAGGAGGTTCTCGGTGTGCCAGCTTCCATGTTTTTCCCTTGAGGTGAATAGACGGCTGGTCGAACTTAGCAGCGTACTTTATTTGCCACAAGTCCAATGACCCCAGAGGTAGGTAATCCTCGCATCTAATCTCAAAGCTTTTTTTGAACTTTCCCCAGAGATCACTGTGGAAATCTATCCAGTAGCTCTCATCGGACACCTTATCGACATCAAAGGTCGCCTTAGTTGGTTTGGGACCCACCGCACAGTAGAAACTAACCTCCACTGTTTTAGCATTGTCGGAGAATGTATAAACCAAATTCAAATAAGGTTTAGACAGGATCAGAAAATATGAGCCGTCTGGCTCGTGGGATAGGGCAACACCGACGAGTATGAGATGGAGAAGATGGTTGAGCATGGCTTCGATCAAGAAACCTACAACAAGTAGTCCTCAGAGGGGTACAATCACCAATGATAGAAATCTGATATTGTCCCCGGTGTCATGCGATGAACCTTTCGAGACTATGATAGCGACAAGTTCACTATCATTAATCCCGGAAAATAACCTTTATGGTAACCTTATTTTCGTACTAGACTTGGAGGTTTTCAAATTACGACTACGAATTATTCGCGTTGTTTCGCAGTTGGAAGTAAAACGAAATTCTGATGAAAATCGATTTACGTAGTCGTCGAAGTTTTCAGTAAACCCCCATCGGGGAGGACATAACATTCTCGCCGACAAATTCGATGAATAGTTCAAGGCAGGTTCAAACTGCCCCTCCACACTCCATTCAACTCAGGGATCAGAGGTGTACAATCACCAATGATGGAAATCTGATATTGTCCCCGGTGTCATGCGATGAACGTCTCGAGACTATGATAGCGCCCAAGTGCAGTATCATTAATCCCGGAATATAACCTTTATGGTGACCTTATTTCCGTACTAGACTTGGAGGTTTTCAAATTACGACTACGAATTATTCGTGATGTTTCGCAGTTGGAAGTAAAACGAAGTTCTGATGAAAATCGATTTACGTAGTCTTAGTTTTGAGCCCTATCGGGGAGGACACAACATTCTCGCCGACAAAGTAGATGAATAGTTCAAGGTAGGTTCAAACTGCCCCTCCACACTCCATTCAAATAGACAATACCACTCCAACGCGAACTAACGCAACTAGAGGGTATCATTATACGTCTCTATTGATACCGCCTTCTTATGCAGTATGCAAAACATTCGACAATGTACACTGGTCGAGCGTGTCAGCCTTGACCAGATTACAGGGCATTGCCGTGAACTTGAGGGGACCATTACCAGAACTCCCCATCAGAGAGTCGCAATCCTCCTTTTTTCAGTTGGAAATGAAAGAGATACAGTGAAGAGCGCAAGGCTAGAATAAGAGGACCTCAGGAGGAGTCACAGTCGAACGAAGAATACTAAGAGAGCCAAAAGGGACAAAGGTGGTATCGACTGGAAAGCTACTCCCCGGTCTAATGCCGCCTGGTTAATGAGGAAGTCATGTATGGCATGAGAATCACCGTTACGGAGATCCATGATAGCAATGGTTGAAGATAAACTACTGGGTGCTTACATACGCTGTGTAGTACATAGCTCCCAGTAAAAGTGCACATCGAACTCTCTTATGGTAGTAGTAGTAATAGTATACCACAGCAGAAGAAGTGACGATGGAGCGGTACCATAAACTCATGTCCAAATGACGACAAATAGCCGCTCATGTCTGCGGGTATCAAGTCCATCAAAAATTGCCACCAGAGATCCAACTTGGGTCGAAATATGGCAGAAGTCACACGAGTACATTTCCCCCAATACCCCACAACAATCCGAAGCCACCAGAAGCGGCAATTTAGGGGGATTGTTGTTGCGGGGGAAGCAATGAGATGACACTGACTGAGCTACTTAGAGGAGATAAACGCTACGGATGGACACGAAATGTGCACAGAAATGGCAATAACGATTATCATCAGTCATGACAAATATACACCTATAGTACCACCAAATGGACTATCTGAGCGATTTACCGGTGTAAAACCCGATATTCGCGCTATGCAGTAGTCGTAATGAGTTCTTAATATGATATGTTTTAATATCATATTAAACATGTTATGAAATGTTGATAGGTATTCACTAGTGTTTTTTTCATATCACGGGTGAAACTCCATTAGTGTCCTCAATCACAGTCGGTTTCCATCGGCAAAGCGGACATGAGAAATCATCCCCTTCGTGTTTGATCCACTCCACCAGGCATGGATCATGATAAGAGTGCCCACAGGGTAGGGTCCTGTACTTAGACTTCACATTAAATATGCCATTACTGATATCAGAATTAGCGGTAGCAACAGTATCCACTGAGCTTAATGTGAAAGTCGACGAGATATTCAGATCATCATTCGCCAGAGAGAGCTTCCTTTTAGTGTAGAATTCACCTAAGCAAATCGAGCAGGATTCTCCACAAGGACTACAAGTGACCGGTGCAACCCTGTCGAGATCAATAGTCTTCTTCTTCCTCGTGTCACCACGGGCTATAGCGAGGCGAAATACATTGGAGTACGTCGGCCTGGTCAAGAAGACCACCCAAGTGAGCGTAACAGAGCCCACCAAAAGCACCAACCACAGACCCGATAGAGTCGCAATGAATAGAACGAGTGATGTTATACCAAGAGCTACGAACATAAGGCCAATGTAAAGGTGCCCGCTGATGTGCGTTGGAAATCCACATCTCCTGTTTGCCGACGACGTATTGGCAACAACATCTGGCATGTCTACTATGGCTCAGTCGAGATGGTCCTTGACAATGTTGATGAACAAAATCCGTGAACTAAGAAGATGCATGTTACCTCGATGTTTACACAAACACAGTGTTGGAGTAGGAATATATGTTTGCTTTCCTCAGCTGAGCTCAGGAGTTTCCTCACTTTTTGTGAACATGAATATGCAAACTAGTGCTCAGAAGCAAAAGTCTTTCAGAATTTCGATATTGCCACTAACACATGTTGTTGAGCATGTACATATTTCCCATGCTGGTCATCGCTAGTCGCCACGTATCGGGGACAGCAGCACACAAACTTCATCAGAGCGCACATGTGGCGGTTAAATATCCCACTCCTGGTCGCGTGGGTCTAGTAGGTTGGTTCTCCAGGAACCGACCCTAGAAATACCGATGAGAGAAAGACACTCAGAGACACAGAGTCTGAGTGACTCTCAGTGAGTGTGCCGATAGTGCGTGCGTCACGCACGGTGCGTGGCTGCACCCTCTTCGGTACTTGCTCCCGGAAGTAGTAGGATTGGGATATAATGTATAAGCCCTCTCTGCCCTCGGCTGTTCGACGCTGTCCATCAGGCGGAGAACCAGGTTTCACCAACTCGCCAAGCTTGGTGATTTCGGGTCCTAATGAACTCTCGCCAACACGCCCAATCATGGGATACGACCGCTTCTGGACCATATTTCACCTCTTTGGCGTCGACACCTAACGAATTTCACCGAGATGTGGCGGAAACTGGTTGAGGTAATCCGTAATTTCGTTCGCCCAAACGATCTATTCCGTTCTGTGCGCACGGTTACAGCAACTTGGTATTGGTGTAACATGCCAGTGGCCCAGATATTGCTATAAAACCTGGTAAACTTATCGGTGTTCGCCAAGTACGTGTCGTAAAACGCCGATATCTTGGTATAATCATTTGTTTATGAAGATTACACCATCTTTGGCGATATCCGCCTTTTATCGATCACGGTTGGTATGTTCTCGAGTCGGAGTCGAGTATCGCCAGGTGATTTGTTCAAATCTGGTATTGTGACAGGCTTTCGCCACAACTTTGTGATGATTCCTGTCCGGCGAGAGTTGTATCAAGGCCGCATACCGCCAAGCTGGAATCAACCGCACACCTCACCCTTGGTTCTGCTTTTTGTTGTCTGTTCTCAGTGACTTTCGATGTTTTTGGACTCTGAGTTCAAATGATTGTCATGTCTTGTGGTAGAGCGATAGACGGTCTATCATAGACCGATTGAATATAGGAGAGTTCGGACGGGAAGCCCAGAATCTATTTCCATGAGTTT
>NW_003211602.1:21951-22969 GCF_000006405.1 Perkinsus marinus ATCC 50983
CACCTTATCGACATCAAAGGTCGCCTTAGTTGGTTTGGGACCCACCGCACAGTAGAAACTAACCTCCACTGTTTTAGCATTGTCGGAGAATGTATAAACCAAATTCAAATAAGGTTTAGACACGCTCACGAAATATGAGCCGTCTGGCTCGTGGGATAGGGCAACACCGACGAGTATGAGATGGAGAAGATGGTTGAGCATGGCTTCGATCAAGAAACCTACAACAAGTAGTCCTCAGAGGGGTACAATCACCAATGATAGAAATCTGATATTGTCCCCGGTGTCATGCGATGAACCTTTCGAGACTATGATAGCGACAAGTTCACTATCATTAATCCCGGAAAATAACCTTTATGGTAACCTTATTTTCGTACTAGACTTGGAGGTTTTCAAATTACGACTACGAATTATTCGCGTTGTTTCGCAGTTGGAAGTAAAACGAAATTCTGATGAAAATCGATTTACGTAGTCTTAGTTTTGACCCCCCCCCCCATCGGGGAGGACATAACATTCTCGCCGACAAATTCGATGAATAGTTCAAGGCAGGTTCAAACTGCCCCTCCACACTCCATTCAAATAGACAATACCACTCCAACGCGAACTAACGCAACTAGAGGGTATCATTATACGTCTCTATTGATACCGCCTTCTTATGCAGTATGCAAAACATTCGACAATGTACACTGGTCGAGCGTGTCAGCCTTGACCAGATTACAGGGCATTGCCGTGAAGTTGAGGGGACCATTACCAGAACTCCCCATCAGAGAGTCGCAATCCTCCTTCTTTCAGTTGGAAATGAAAGAGATACAGTGAAGAGCGCAAGGCTAGAATAAGAGGACCTCAGGAGGAGTCACAGTCGAACGAAGAATACTAAGAGGGCCAAAAGGGACAAATGTGGTATCGACTGGAAAACTACTCCCCGGTCTAATGCCGACTGGTTAATAAGGAAGGCATGTATGGCATGAGAATCACCGTTACGGAGATCCATGATAGCAATGGTTGAAGATAAGCTACTGGG
>NW_003211602.1:23069-30853 GCF_000006405.1 Perkinsus marinus ATCC 50983
GAATCCACCAAATCTTAGTCCAAATCAGTTGTAGAGTAGCGTATTTCACCACATTGTTGTAATCTATTCCAACACTGGTATCACCTAGAATTCCTGTCGTTAGGCCTGCGAATCTGTTTGGCGTCATTTTGGCGATTTCTGAGTTGGCGAAATCTGATACAGCCCCATCAGGCAGGGGAGCGGATCCGCTCGCCTCACGGTTTCATTACCGCAGCACGAATTGCTAGCGACGCGACCATCCGCATCGATATTTAACTTAGGTAAACAAGTTAACCTTTATAAAACAATCCCGCAATTCAGTTATTCCGTGCAATGAGTCGATCCCAAAAGCGTTCTGTAACACGTACAGAATCATTCCAGGGAAAATTTCGAATGGCGAATCAGTTGGTTGAATTATTTAAAATTTTTATTTTCCCTGGTGAAAGAATTCCGGGCCGAAATTCTGACGTTTTTCCAACGAACCTCCAATGTATAGCCCCGGCAGAAACACAATTCAAATCCATCAGAAGCATTCCTCTGCATACCGTAAAACCGACACTTTGCAAGGACAGTATCCTCATATCTTTGGCCGCTGCTTGCGCCAGCGTTTTGCTCGATACCTCTAATAAGAGTTGACTAAAATGAGGTTGGGGAAGCTTTCAGCAGTTAATTTTAAAACATACTTAAAACTATCTAGTAACAGCATGATGATCAACTAAGTAAGATTAATAAGATTTGGTTTTGCCCATATGGTTGTGTCGAACGATGATCTCCACGACTCTCCCAATACGACTAATGAGTCGGTAATGGACAATAAGGGTTACAACTTTGAGAGAATCAAATACCTTTTCACGACGAAGCAACTACGATAATACTCTACGTTGTTGATAATTTCGATAGACCTTTCTATTTGGATAATACTTCATCATTTCCCATACTGTGACGCACCTGGGCTCGATGACCTACAATCTAACGCTTATTTTGGAGTTTCACCCGTTGTACGTAAAGTGACGGAATCATCTATGAATATTAGCGGTACGCAGTGATTTGTGAAATATTACTTTTTCGATGGTGTTTTTCATATCACGGGTGAAACTCCATTGGGATGTTATATAACGTACTATTATCGTCTATCTATAGCCTATATTGTTTTGACTCTGAACTTCTTCATCGCGTCAGTCAACCGTACGAAATTCGATGTGATGTAAAATCTCCAATTCACCATCTCTATTAGTCATGGAGTAAAAGAGCCAAAACCATAGTCGTATCGTTATCAGCGACATCGTGCATATAATCGTCGGTGAAATAATCCCAAAACGCACAACATTCAGAGGACTACACTGTGGCTACATCTTCGTCGCCTTATGATCCTCTTTTGCTACGACGAGCCTAATATCATCATACCGTAACAATGTCACTCTGTGAATGCGTGGAGATATGGCAGGATTGCAGAGATGCCAGCATGTTTTGGTATGAGCACTCACTATTTGCCCATTACATCATGTCAGCTACATCTGGAGTTGTATCAGCAAGGTTGTTGAGGTGTATGATGCTCTTCCACCTACCACTATCCACAGAGGAACCTGTCAACAAGGCGAACACGCCGTGAACAATACCGTATTAGTAAGGCTTCTCAGATTTTCGTTTGCGCACACGCCTAAAAACACAGCAGAAAATTATCCAGAATTTCCAATTTCATGACATTTCCTGTATATTTTTGGATCTGCTGTTGAATCGTAGGCCACCATATGTGGTAGTAACTAAGTACACTGCATCCTTTATAAACCCAACGTGAGTATATATTCTTACTAGTCTTGAGTTATCTTGAATTTACTCAACGAAGACCCCGTCACGCGCCACAAAATTCCCTCTCGAGGTTGAGGTCTGCGTCAAAGTCATATCGTGCTCTTAACAGTGGTCCTGGGTGTTGGGACGTGGAGCTCAGCGGAGATCTGCGTGGTCCATCTCGAAGTTCGTAAATAGTTGAGTTAGTCCCGCTATGGGCGGCGACATTTCAATTCTGAATCGACCCTACTATGACGAAAAGCATGACGTGCCTGATGTTGGAGTATATCGTCAAGGGTAGTATGAGGGGAATAAATTGAAGCCGTGACGGTTGCATATAATTTCTTGCAGTATTACATTTGTAGAGTAACTCACTTTCTTGGATATTCAAGGCTTGGGTAAAACGTTCAAAAATATGTTGTTGTATTTGCCACTAATCACATAATGATAGTTTTCTCATTCATTCGGAACACTTATATGAGTTCATATATGCCTATAGCAGGGATCGATCCTCTGCCTTATGGATGTGATATGAAATCTTTAACCATTAGAGTGTGAGCTACTCACACTACTTTCACTAATAACATGCACAGGGCCATTACGTTTCACGCGTGGTCCACCTCTAATACAACTGTAACCGCAATAATAGGTAATTTCTCATTAATCTACGCTTGAAAATATGGTAGAAATAACTGCGCACACTACCTTAGTATGCGTCTGCTACTGATATGAGATAGTTTGGAAGAGTTGACGGCGGTAGTCTAAGGATGATTTATCTAATCGAATACGCGAGATTATGCACAATCATTAACGCATGTTGATCTTAGTCGCAAAAAATCTCGAGGAAATTATTGTTTATTTCTATGCACATACGCCCTGGGTGGTCCGTGAATATTTATCCATATATAAACATATTCATAAGGGGATGTTAATTTTCTAACATTCGATACGCAGAATGATATTAAAATTTTAACATACTATTATAATTTATTATGGATATGTGCTGATATAAATATAGGACATCGTTGTAAGCCCTTCAAAAATATTAGAGTTTCACCCGTAGTATGAAAATTCTGGCGAGAAATCTATTTCACGACTACTGCAAAGCGCAAATATCGCGCTACGCGGTAGTCATTCATATCGCTGGAGTTTCACCCGTTTTACGTGAAGTGGCGTTATACTCTGTGGAGAACACGATATTCTGACCATGCAGTAGTCGTGAAATATAATTTTCACCAGTGTTTTTTTTTGATATCACGAGTGAAACTCCACTGTTATATCGTTATAGTAATACTTATGATTTGTAGAGGGAACCAAGAGTTTATTTCGCCCAAGTATAAGCTCCGCTCCGCTAAGTATCTGATGATGAGCATCCACTCGACAAAAATGTATTTATATACTGTGCTGATCCTGTGTGAAAAAATATGCATATGGTCATTTAGGTCATATGGTCAAAATATGCATTTAGGAAATTCTCATTGGTTTCTGTATACTTTCAACCGAATTCGTATAATTTCGCTTTTGGAACTTCCGGGCTGAGCTGAGGAAAACGGGCGTACATTCTAACACTGATCGGGTATATGAACGCTTCCTGGTGGATCGCCATGAATATTGCTGAATTACGAGCGTCATGCATTTTCCCTAATTGTCTTCATATCGTTACGTTTTCAGGACATCCCTAGATCACCGGTCTCTACCCCCAGAGCTACGCGCGATTGGACGATGTCGAAAGTCAATGATTTTACGTCAGTCAGCGGTAGTAGCAAGTAGTCGTTACTCTCCATACACTTGGTATATTCTAAGGTCCTCCTACTGCGGCATTTGCGTGCTTGCCCACGCCGCTGTGTTGACCATGTGAGATGCGGCCAGAAGTGTCTCGTACTGGATCAGGAGTTGTAGTACTCGCTCAGATTGAGACTTTTTTCCACGAAAACTTGAGAAATTTGTCGCTTTTTTTGCAGGAAAAATTGGTTGGAAATTACTAATTCCCCACTCTAGTGTGTGGAATTTTATCGGGTGGTATTGAGCATTACGCTTATTGATTGTTTCTATTCCAGGTACAGCTCGGTACCTGCATTTTCTATACATGCGTGTTGCGAGTGTTTGAACCCGATGGTGGCGACTCGGTCAGAACTGGAGCGGAAACGCAAGTTGCTGTCGGGTCCGCCACTCCCAGTGTCTCTACATGAAATTCAAGGCTATCTTAGGGAGTGTGTGAGGTAGTAGTAGTAGTAGGGGGAAGGGGTTTCGAAACTCATTAGCGCCTCTCATTACTAACGTCAGCATTTGATTTGGTGTTTTCATTGGAATATATGCGGCATGAAGTTATGTTGAGTCTGAGTGTCACAATGTGCTTGGATAAGATAATGTACATCCAACGATAGAATCACTCAGTGTCTTGTTCCGTGGTATGTCGCGCTTGAGACTCAAAGTTTTGGTATTGACCATCGCAAAATATTCTGGTTATTGTTTATTGTTCTTAGATATTTCTCATGCTGCAATGAGCTGATAGTGATCGCCACGGTGTATGCCTGTCGATTCGCTGAAAACGTATGCATGCGCCCTTGGAACTGGCGAATTATTGTTGCTATAAGTGTCTTTTTGGCCTGTAAGGTAAGGTGCTTGGTCTCCTATCGGAAGGTCGTGGGTTCGATTCCCATGGTGGTTTATTTCACGTCACCCCATGGTCTCAGGTATGGGAAGACTATTGTCTCTTTCTCTCGAACTTGCAAGACTGCTTCATTTACCTCAGCAAGTAAGTGTTAATTTCGTGGCGCGCGACGCTGACCGTCCCTCCAGATGTGGTCTGATCCAACTCGGCGCCTACGGTGGTGGTCCCCCTCTATATAGGCTCAGGAAGCTGGAGGCTTTCGCGCTAGCGGATATTTTACAGTGGAATGTGAATATTCAGTCATCTGAGTAGAAGAGGTCCCCGGTTCGATTCCCAGCCTCGGCATTTTTCTGCTACAGATACTGCGAGTTTTACTTTTCTCTACAGCAGAATAACATGGCCAGCTCTGGAGGGGGAAGTCACAGTGCTCGACTGCAGCGGTTATCGACAACACCGGTGAGTTCGGGGTTGATTCCCCCTTCCTGTGTGGGAATTTCCACCTTGTTGTTTTCTCTATGTAGGATTCCATATTGCTCACATCCAGCGGCGAACTGTTTGCAGCATCGAATGGTGGAGGAGGCCGGTAAGTCCCATCGCACTCGCAAGATTTTGCGCATGCGTATTTTGTAGACGTGGAGATCACAGTGTTAGTATGGGCAGTTTTCGAGAGAATCCGCTTAACGGCAGGCCGAGGTGAATACTACGGCAAGGGTGTATTCGCCTACAGTTGGTCAAATTGACAGGTCATCGCTTACCGCGAGTCGGGGAAAGTCGGAGCATGTTTCTCCAGTGTCGTTTCAATCGTTAATTCTCCAGCGTCGAAATAGCAGGTCTACAGTGAGGAAGAAAGCTGACGTTGTTAATCCCGTATTGGTTATGTCATTCAGGCACCAGCTAGACATCGACGGGTGAAGCCTGATGTGTATCCTCAGCACGCATGCGCAGAATCTATAGGGTGCGCAGGTCGACTGGTGAGTCCCTCCGCTGCACATGAGCATTCCCTCATCGTGTTAGTGACAGTCACGAGAGTCTCGGGTCAGCGCATGGCACCCGGTGTTGCTCGACGGGATAGCGGCCGAACTGCGGCAACGATCGCTGGACAGAGGGAATCCCTTCGTTGGGAACTGGGGTGAGTTGATATACGTCATCTTCTTCTTCTTGTTAAGCTCCGTCGCGGTACGGCCATTTGTTGGGTCTTTGCCGTCAACACGAATTCTGCTACATCCCTCAGTCGTTTCTATTATGTACTCCAGTGATAGTACTCCGGTATATATTTATATATATAGTATTATATGTATAGTATTATACATAGTCCAACAATTCTTGCGTACTGTCGTTGAGAATGACTCATCCTAGTTGTTGGATGTCCGTCATCTTTGCGCATGCTAGTGTTGTTGTTGTTGTTGTTGTTGTTGTTCAGCTCATTCACCACCGGCTGAGCCACGCAGGTCGCTTCGGGTCCTCTCTGCAGTGGATGGAATGGAGTCGCAACCTGGGGAGAGAATTCAAAGCCTTTCTAGGAGGGGCGCATACGATCGGATACCATAATTCTTTGACATCGCGCTTGAGGGAGACTCGCCGGTGTCGATTTGTTATTGTGATGAGATTAATTGGGTGTCTGTCCTCTGTGCTCATCAGTACTGTCTCACTCTAATTTGTTTCAGCATATAGAGTATCTTGAGGTTGACCATGCTAGATACAAATTAGGTTAGCATTGGGTCCATGTTGTATATGCGTGCTATTGAACTCATCACAGCTGCCTGGAGCCACATGGCCTCTGCTTTTTCTCAAATTCGTTATAATTCTGTTTCGATTCAATCTCAGTTCTCTCACTCACTACTTGTCGCGTTAGCACTTCATCATTTCGTCGTTCCCGTTAGTTGTACGTATATTCCTCAACTCTACTGTTACTGATATGGAGGAGGCCAGAGCCTTGCTCGACCAGCTCATGGGCCGCGATAGAAACGTCTCTGCAGCGGAGAAAGTTAAAAGCGAGGAGAAGAAGATCAACTGGATGACCCAAACACGATACTGTCATTACTTTCTAGTGGATTTCTGGTACTATAATAGGGAAGCCTTACGCCTTAGTCTTTGACGCATCTTGAGAATAAATTTGCGAGCGCTTTGATTGTCGAGCTTTGCTCGATGAGGTTTTGATGGTTTGTGTACTTTAGTGAGTATTGGTAGTGATTTCGGGTCGTTATGTCCTACGTTTTACGTGTGAATTTCTGCGTCCCAGTGATTAATTTTTGATCTTCTGGGGAATGCTTGAGGTTCGGCGTCTTCGGTCAGTCCTCATGATCTCTTCGTTAACACGAAAGCTGATATGGGAGTGTGCGATAAGGAACATTGCGAATACACCAAGTCGCGCTTTGAGAAATGGGAGGATTGTGCGGAAAAGAGGGCAGTGCTCGACAAGTAGGAACGAGATTTTCTGGGAGCTTTAAGGTCTGGGGAAAAATCTCCGGATACATCGTCCGTCTCGAGTGTAGATACTCTCGCGAGTTACTGAGCTTCTTGGAGTACTTGGAGACGCAGTTAGCACATAAGATTCGGAGAGGTAGTAGAAGGGGGGATTCAGTCAGTGAAAAACGATTATGTGGTCCTGACGGAACTTTGGTCGTTTAGAAATATTTGGCTAATGAAAAATTCGAGCAGGAATGAATTTCTCAGAAATTCATCCCTGCTCGAATTTTTCAGAAATTATTTCTGTGAGGTTCTACGTTGTGCTGTTGTAGGTAAGGCTCGAGTCAGCGCCGAGATACCGGATATAGAGATACCACCACAGAATAAGGAGCAAATAGACGAATTAAAGGTAAGTTGGCAAGGGAGTGGTATGCCGAAACTTGTTTGAATTTATTACCTCAGGGTCGTATACATGGTATAGTGAAGGAGGCCGAGGAGCTCGCCGAGAAAGGGCGAATCGCGGATTCTGAGAAAAAGATGGGACAAGTGGGTTGCTTCATTTTGTTCTTCTACTGGCCTTTTTAGTGTCGGCGCTGGTCATGGTGGTTTTTATTCTGCTATTGTCTCTCTACCATTCCTCTATCAAATCGTCGTTCAGGCTGAGCCGCTGAACTCGAAGATCCGCGAGCTTAGTGGTGAGAAGTATATGATGATGACTCGAACTGAATTCGTTTGTGATGTCTGCGGTGTACTCGTAACACTCAATGAGAACGACCCCAAGGCTAACGTGGAGAATCACGAACATGCACGGTAAGATGAATGTACCGTTGCCCAATCTAGTTTGTATCTTACAAACTTCTTTTCAGAGGGAAGCAGCACCAAGGGTGGGCTAAGATCCGCGAGACTATATCGATTCTTCGAGAAAAGTTCTTGTCAAGTGGTCCCATACCATCTTCTTCTCCTTCGTTTTTGCCACCGAAAGAGGCAACAACAGCAGATGGAT
>NW_003211602.1:30953-43379 GCF_000006405.1 Perkinsus marinus ATCC 50983
ATGCATATGACTAACAGAGATTTTATAATTTTTCAATGGAGGAAGCTCGAGCACTCCTTGATCAGCTTATGGGGCGTGACCGTAACGCTACTGCAGCTGCCAAGTCAAAGTCGTCAGAAAACAGGTTAAACTGGCTAACTCAGGATCAGTACTGCCCCTACTATCTGGTGGATTTCTGGTAGCATAGGCTGTCTCCTATGGTTGCTGCTCATGATGGTTGCCTCAGCCCGAATGAGCTCTTCGTGAATACTCGTGCCTATATGGGCAGTTGTGGAAAGGAGCATTGTGAGTACACAAAGTTCCGGTTTGATCAGATGGAGGACGGTAGAGAAAAGAGGGAAATAATTGACAGGTCTGTTGAGGCACGATAAGGGAGGTTATGGAGCTGACTATTCGAGAGTAGGTACGAACGTAAATTACTGAGTTATTGCGAGTACATGGAGACTCAGCTGGCGCAGAAGATCCGCAGAGGTATGTGGCGTATGCAGGATGCTCGTCATCTGTGCTGCTTCAGGAAAGGCTAGGGTAGCAACGGAGATACCGGATATAGAGGTTCCTGCTCAGAATAGAGAGAAGATTGATGAGCTCCGGGTACTATATCTGACTGTTTTGGGTGTCGCGGCTTCTCTCGAACAGCTGTAGTATCTGAAATATATGTATTATCATCATTGTATCGAAAATAGTGATGTAAACTTCGCATTCTGAACCAAATGCTCTGCATAAGGAGGGATTTGTCTAAATGTATAATCAGGAATTTATTCTACCGGTGCGTATCTATGGGTGGTTGTGGCATAGGCGCCCCACTCGTAGAGGATCTGATTCTACCAGCGCATATCTTGGGGTGGTTGTGGCATATGCACCCCACTCGTAGAGGATTTGTCCATACTAGTATGTACCTCTGGGTGACGTAGTCGCTCGACTCGTAAGAATTGATTCTATCAAGGCATATCTTGGGGTGGCATAGCTGCCCCACTCATAGGAATTGATTGTACTGAGGCGTATCTTGGGGTGGCATAGCTGCCCCACTCATAGGAATTGATTGTACTGAGGCGTATCTTGGGGTGGCATAGCTGCCCCACTCATAGGAATTGATTATGCTGAGGCGTATCTTGGGGTGGCATAGTTGCCCCACTCAGAGGAATTGATCATGCTGAGGCGTATCTTGGGGTGGCATAGTTGCCCCACTCAGAGGAATTGATCATGCTGAGGCGTATCTTGGGGTGGCATAGTTGCCCCACTCAGAGGAATTGATCATGCTGAGGCGTATCTTGGGGTGGCATAGCTGCCCCACTCAGAGGAATTGATTGTACTGAGGCGTATCCTGGGGTGGCATAGTTGCCCCGTCCGGACTGATCGGCCTTACTATGGTGTTAGGTTAAAATCAACAGTTTGGTCAAGGAAGCCGAGAGCTTGGCGGAGAGGGGCCGTTTGGTGGATTCTGAGAGGAAAATGTCCCTGGTACATGATGATAGGGATGAAGATAATTTCGTGGCGCGTGACGGTACTTATGTCATTTTAGATCGAGCCATTGAATGACAAGATTCGTGACCTGAGTGGCGAGAAGTACCTTCATATGACGCGTACGGAGTTCGTTTGTGACGTTTGCGGTTGTCTAGTCACTTTGAACGAGAACGACTCTCGGATCACCTTGGAAAATCACGAACATGCACGGTAGGTCGCTTGGGTGGCTTTGATTCGTGATTTGAGTCTAATGCACTGAAGATGGGGATGGCGGGAAGAGAAGCTTTTGCTTCCTCAGTGGTATTGTTGAGGCAGTCATCGTGTTACGGAGAGTCTCAGGCATTTTGACTTGCTGGCTGCTCGTCCTCCACAGTGAGGGGTTTGGATAATCGTACTTCCTCGTTGCGCATATCGATATTGATGGTATAAATAGTACTCTGATTCATTGCAGTGGCAAGCAGCATCAAGGCTGGGCGAAGATAAAGGAAACCAGCAAAGCGTTGAGAGAGAAGTTTGCTTCGGGTAGAGGATTGCCCTTATCCCCATCAACGAGGGAAACGCCACGGGTTGAGAGGACTCCCATTGAACGCAGGTGAGGCTGGCACTTCTACTCTATTAGCTATAGTGTAGCGTTATGTTGGGTTATCCTGTAGATCTCCGCAACGCTCTGAGACCAAGAAGGTTGAAGAGAGCCCGAAGAAGGAAACGAGCAACGGTCCAGAAGCGGATGAACGGAAGAGTGAGGAGTACCAGTCGAAGGTTGAGGATTGGAGGACTCATCTTTCTAAGATGCGTAAGGCGCCGTCTAACTGAGTGGCTCGAGCTAGGCATACAGTGCTGCTTTGAGTCCCGGCCCTGTTGAAATGTCTGTTGCACTCAGCAGTAGCAGATTTGTCCAGTAGTTAACGAAGTGGAGCATATGGGGGGAATAGTCGGATAGGTCGGTGGTTTTCGACTAGCACAGCTCAATTAATTCCGTGAATCAGCACTTCATTAGTGGAAGTAGAGTTCCATCGAGCGCGAGGATCTGCTTCGTCGTGGTTCTTTCCGTTGGAGTCACCACTTCGAGCTTATAGAGAACGTTCCAAGTAGAGCCAAGTTAATCCATGGTTAGGTTCAAAGAAGCCGAAGCATCGACATCATAGAGATAAGGATTGTCACCACCGTCGTCACCGGTCTCGCTCTCGTGATAAGAGGGACCGCAGTGGTAGTCGTGATTGAAGTGAATGATAGTTCTCATTTCTAAATATTTGATTGGAATGTCATCAGATTCGTCTTGAGTTACATCGCAGTTACCTCCACTGTGGTCTGCATTGTGTCTCGGTGAGTGCGCCTCGCAATGCATAGTACAGTTGTAGGGTAGTAGTAGGGCACGTATTGTGGCGTTATTGCTAGTAGTCGCTTTTCCATGCGGGAAAATCTGTCCCATTGGGGTCGTATTTCCTCACCTTATGCGAGCAGAATTCGCGAGGAAGTGATGGAGCCTGGTACGTGATACGTGTTCAGTGAAGCTTGATTCTAAAACTTGATAAGTTCAAACCGTGGAAGCAAACAATGAATGTGACGGCATCATCTCTGAGCAACAATAAGTGACAAAATCCATGGAAGTTACAGTTCAAATTACGTTAAATCTATTCCTGTCTTCGCTGTTTTCATCACTGCCAATCTCGTTCGACTACCCCGTTGCACAATCTTGGAGTTAGCTCAGGCTTCTGCGAGATCCATGAGTTTCCTTACCTTGGGCAGGGGAACGCAGCTCAGTTTGCTTCTAATTCGGCTGCTGCTTATATCAACACGGAAAATACCTATATCTGATACCTCTTTTGGTGCAGGGAAAAGAGGGCATCAGTGGAACCTCAATTTGGGGGAAAATTTTGCCCAATTCACACACTGAGCTTTGACATTGTTCGGCTCATAGCTTGAAGAACTATCAGTTGACTCCAATGCATAGCAAATGTAGAACGTGAACGTAGAACGTATACCTTTCCTCTGACGTTACCAGCTCTGCTGAGACCGTCATGGCCTTACAGAGTCGCCCGGCCGAGCAGCGACCAAGAGTGAGAGAGACCTTTGAATAGCCCTTTACTGTATACCGCTCACGGGTGTTATTCGGAGAAGGATTGTTGATTTATAGACTATAGCTCCCTTTCGAGTTAGTCTTGATAGTTATCGTTGAAAATCATCTTAATGTTGATCAGTTGTTATTCTTCGTCGACTGTGGTTGGTTTCTCCGTCAAAATGGAAGGAACTCGTCAAAATGGTTTTTTCATCGGTCGAAACTCTGCAGGCCTTTGGGAATGCGGTTTGTGCCACGTAGGGTTATTCCTCTTAGTAGAGTGATAAACGGTGGTTTGCCGCTTTTTCTATCAGACAAGCGTCTGTTACGAGGGCATGTTGGAGGACCATATACGGGGCAAGCAACACGCTAAGAACCTCCGAAACCTTTCGTGGGAGAAGTCAGCTGACGAGGGATCTGCTGGTAGGTTCGGGATTCTATTACGCAGTGGTTGTGAATAGTCTTATGGTTGTTGCGCTTATAAATTATTTGAGAAACGAGCGGTTATCATGGACCGACAACTGGGGCTATCGCGACTCTTGAGAACCACAATTCCCTATTTACTACTGCACGATCGAAGGATTCTGCTCGTTTTTACTTGAGAAAAAACGTTACTCTGGTGAATACAGCATATATGCTCAAGAGCACAGACGTCTCGTTAGCTTGCCAAGGGGTTCGGGATTGTTGTTGCCCTTTCAGCTCCTATCCATACCAGTAGTAATATCTCTACCCCATCCATCGGGCCGGCCTCCACTTCTCGTCTCGAGTCAGCTTCACAAGCATTATCTTGGCGTAATGATCCGCAGTATACGGGCTACAGGGAGTTCATGGAGCAGTGTCACCAGCAATTCTATCCTGGTAACTCGATCTCATCTTTTCCGGTGCGGAGATTTCCTGTCATGGAGAAATCCATGATATCAAACTCCTTCAAAGACTTCGAGCATTCGTAGTACGAATTTCATTCAGGATTTGTTTGTCCTTAACAGCCGTCTTATCATCTATTGCTCTTTCTCTTGGTAGATTGTGTGGCGCTCACGTCCTTGTCCGTTATACCGCCGCTTGCTGAGCGTTCAGGGACAGTTTGGGGAGAGGCGCCCGCTATGGATGACGGATGGGATACGGTAAGTTTGTACGTCGATCCAAGGACATGGATGTATTCATGTTTCTGCTATCATTGAGAACAATGCCAAACTATCACAATCGAAAGCGGTCGATCGATTTCGACACTCTTCAAAGTGACGGAGTTCCCGTCGAAGTTGTGCATTGGTCTTCTGCAGTGTATATGGTGTTACTCAGGTCTGCAAGCTCTGTGATGCCCAACTGAGTGATTGGTATCAGTGGGCTCAACACATGCAGGGTCGGAAACATAGGGATAATGTGAAAGCCTCCAGGTGGTCATTCGCCCAATTCTGGCAGCGGTTGACAGCTGGGAAGGTGTGCAGACTTCTGTCAGGCTAGTCCGAGTGGCGTTCATCTCAGTTCCCATACTACTACGAGCATCTTACTGGTATCTGGTGCATCGACCCCCCAATAGATCCATTTCCGGCTTCCGATGTTTACATCGAAACTCTCAGACAGAACACCCATGAGCCCAGCCAAGGTGAGTGGTGGCCCATCTTCATCGTATTGCGAAATCATCTCATCATCTAGATACCGCTGAGGACACGACGGAAGCCCTGGGTCCAAGTCGCGCTGGTTCATGGGAGTAGGATCCCCCTGTTGTGAAATGCAGCTTGCTTTATCAATGATAGGAGTCCCATGATGGGGTTCTGGATAAGTGTGTTGTGACTCACGACGATTTTTCTTATTACTGAGTGAGTTTGAGTTGCATAAGTTCGGTGAGGCTACCGTTAAGCAAGAGGGCTCAGAATATTACTTCCTGTACCATGTAAGCTCTGAATGATCTCTGAACCCGAACGATTACAGAGTAGATATACATCTGTCGTAGTACTGTATACCTTTTGACGAACCATTAGAGAATCAACGTCCAAAACATCAATATTTGTTCATATTAACATCAATATCAACCAAGTTTCTGTCGAATCCAGTGAAGCTCGCTACCTGGAGTGCTCCTAAGACCTAGTAGGTCTGAACTACATCGAAGACATCGGTTAAAGATAATATACTTAACATAAATGCTACTCCAGGTCAAGCCAGTTTGACTTGTGTGACTAGCCTGGGAGCTTGAAGGACTCAGGCTGTCTTTTGTGCCGGCCCCTAGGTATCATGCGCCTGAGATGGAATACTGCAAGTCGCAAGAATGCGAGCACTCGTTGGATCAGCCTCTGATAGACACTGATGGGTGGTGCGTGACAGGTAGGTTCATGCGTACAGAGTGTGATTGTGGGACTCACACATTATGGTGATCATATGAACTGTAGACGATATACATGAAAGCGACGACCCCTGACAATTCTATTATTCCTACCGGCGATAATGAGAATTTGGACAGATAATCTGTCACAGATTGCGGACGCGATAGCTATTCCACTGCTACGCGAGCGGTTGTCAATACAAGGGTAGGTGCATGCATACTTCCACGTCATCCACGATACAGTTCATGAATTGATGTTACACTTTATTCTCACCGGTGCCTTTTGTAAGGGATTGTGGAGCTCAGTGGCCTGCAGAAATTTTGATGGTGTCGAGATCGAGCTTTGAACGGGGAATATCACAACTCGTCAGCGATGAGTCGCCACTTTGTGGTGAGGGACGAGACGTTCCACCGCTTGACCACTTTGATTGACGAATTCATCCTCAACCCGGACTGGAGCTGGAGTTGAAGAGGGAGCGCAAGCACCTCGAAGCCTCTGGCCGGGTTTCAACCTGGTTGATGCGGATTCCACCTACGACTATTGGTCGACTAGAGTTCCGCTGTTTGGTCGTCTACCTTGCTAGGTGGTGAGACGCATCTGCTTGTCTACTATATCGCCGCTCGGTGGGGGTCCGAAGATTTTCCAAGGACAATGCCTGGATGAACTCTGGCGTTCGATAAATCGCGATGATCGTTCAGAACTAAGCATCGGAGTAACGACTACCAATACTTTCTTTTTTCTCAACCACCGACTGAGTTCGGCATTCTCTATCGGGGGAGTTCTCGTTGAGATCGTATGTTCGCCTCCTGTATCATGTAACGTGTTGTGATTCTGCAAACTCTGCGTTTCCCAGCCGAATGATTGGTCTGAGTATACCCATTACATGCCGGGCCCCTCGACATGGAGATGCGCATGCCAAATTCACTCGAACACTCAACAGTGAAAAAACAAGGAAATTGGATATCTTTGATTATATGATACATGCTCTCGGCACCAGGGTCAAGGCCAGTGTCCTGCAACAGCACGATTGGATCGATGTACACAACTGAACAAACGCACCTCAAATGCAGGACCACAGGAATAGGCGCTACTCGAGGAGATTCTACCATCGAGTCCAGCCATTCGAATCTGACAAGACCGACAAAGCTGGATAAGCCTCAAGTTGCATTGCCGTGTTTGGCAGAGCTGTTGAATACGTTAGAAAACTCTCCAGCTTCCAAATGGGGAAGACATCTTACAGGCTCTGGGAATCCCCATATGGTCGCTCCAGCTTCCGCAATACAAGTGTTGGTCATGTCCAGATGCCCAGGCCGGTCACAGGCAGACTCTCTCCCTCTCGGTAGACAATCACGGTCACCGTCATTATCAGTCATGCGAGTCTGACCAATAAATACTCACAGAGAAAGGTTGATGATCACGATGTCTGCCCACCTGTTCTTCGCAACCGAGAGCCTGCATGATTCTGGCCACATACGGCTCATCTACTGCTCCGGCCTCCAGTACCGATCTGATGCCATCACCGATGTGCTTTTGATCGTCTGAATAGTGCATGCTGGTTTTCACTACACATCTTGTTGCAGATATTCAAAATCAGTAAAGTAATATTTTGCTATACGGACCGACCTGGGTTCATGCTTCTGTTAGATCTGCCTCTCCTCAGTGCATTCCTGAGACGAATCAAACTGCTCTGCATGGCTGCGACGGACTTCTTGTTCACAGCTCTTTCGAGAGCTGCAAGTGCCACTGCAGTGCTATGCCTATTTAAAAAGGAGCTTGCTCATCCACTCGGGACAGAATCCTACTGGCGATAGTGACAACCGCTCAGTAGGGCGGTAGCACGTGCAGCTCTCCCGAGATTCTCACATGCAAGCAACCCGGGCTGATAAAGAGAAGATCATCCACCGAGACGACGCGGCACTTTTCCAAATCGAACTGCGTTAAGAGAATTTAAGTAATGCCGGCTGGGACATCTTATATTAATTTTATCCAGGGAAACCTAAGTAGTCCATGGAATAAGTGCAGGTAGAGTCGCAAAAGCTGGGCACAGGCAGTTCTGATCTAACCACTATGACAGCGTGTCCGAGTGGTTAAGGAGGTGGACTAGAAATCCACTGGGCTCTGCCCGCGCAGGTTCGAATCCTGCCGCTGTCGATAATTGTCTGTCTCACCCTCTACTTGCCCTACTTGTGTCAACATAAATCGGAGTAGATCTTCAGAATGATCCACAGCAGTCTGATTCTTCGCGGAGACCACATCTGGGACATCACCAACCTACACACGCAACCATAGGTCGGCATTCGCTTGCCAACATTCTAGTCTCTTCACATTCTATGTGAGGGTACCCACCAGCTTGGCTTGGCCTTTCTCAGTCTTACTCGAATCCTCCAAGACTCTCGTCTCTACTATTTCCCGCTCGGCACGTCGGATCAAATGTTCAGGCAAACGACTCAGCTGTGTGAGACTCTCTGCCCGCACTCTCTGAGACGAGCAAATACATTGAACCATAGCGATCAGACTGCGATCGCAGTCCTTACAGTGTTGCGCTCCTCAAGCGAGAGCATTATGGCGTTTATGAAGGCATCCGCGGCCCCTTCTATATCCCCCGAGGCTATGCTGCACAGACCGTGCCAACGCTCCCTCTTACCATCATATGGCAATTCAGCTATGAGGGACCTGACTGACACACTTCAACCTACTCTCAGTCACTGGCAAGATCAGTGACCTATCTAAGGCGATTCTAGTGCACCAAGGTTGATTCCGGTTGATCACCTCAAGCACTCCCCGAGAGCCTTACCGTGCCCTCCTGAAGTCTTCGTTCGCGATGAGTTGCCATATCACCCTCTCCGCATAAGCCGGGTGATGAGAGGGAAGTTGGCGCCGAGCATCGCCTCTCGCCACATGTCCCCGGCAGTATTGAGTTTGCCGAGCTTTTCCATGTTCAGGTTGTATAACCAAGCAAGTCCTATCGCGCCTATAAGGATCTCCAAAAATAGCAAGATCATCCACTGGACCGAAAGGAATTGTCTACGAGTAACCTATGATCTATACAGGAATAAGTACCACGCGGCCGGTTACCGCATCGCGATGTGTGACTTATCCCGATCGACAAGACTCAGATGTGGTGTTTTCCGACCCACCCAAACAACCTTATAACGCAAATATACACACAATACGCGCATGAGCAGAAACATACGTTCACCATAGTCGTGATTTGTTCTTTTGTGGATCATCCTGTGGACCCTGCATTGGTCGATTCTCCGGCTCTTTCGGTTTTCTCTTTCTAATCTCCGTCACGACTCTCGTCAACTGCTTCAACATCTCCTTCACATTCTCGTTAGATGGACCCCATAGATGTGCCGATAAATTGACACCTTTCTCCATCTGGAAACCAAACCACCGTTATATCATACACCCAGTCTTGCACGCAACGAGTGACAGAACCACTTACGCTACCCCGAACACCAAACAGTTGAGAAAGAGAATCTCCTACACGTTGTATCCTCATTACGCAGACTTCCGAGGAGATCAATTTCCCCCTTACCGCATCCGCAGCTCCCTCAAGCTTCCCCAGTTTCTCATAGGCCAGGCCTATATTAAAATACGTCATCGCAACAAACCTGTTCTCTTCCTTCCCCCCAGTGTGAGTGAGAAGAATCTGCAGAGCCTCGGAATACAACTCAACAGCCCGCGCATAAGAACCTGACAACCATGCCATCTTACTCCTCCTAGGCCGGCTCATCTATACCTTGCACGTGCAGCATTCCAGCAGCGTTATTGAGGCATTCAGCTACCGAGAGGTGCTTTGCACCCACACAGCTTTTCCTCAACTCCAGGGCACGATTGCATATAGCCAAAGCCTCGGGTATACCTCAATGAATGCTTCGATATTTTCATGGCGCGCGGTAATCCACACACACGTCACGACTTCAACTCGGGATAGGTTATTACCATCATCACCATCCCGTTCCCGGATAGCAACACTAAGACAACTACATGCCGATGCCAGCTGATACCTCAGCGCTTTGATCCGCTCAGTGTTCTCTGCAGATGTATCGCTGATCAGTCTGAACAGCCAGCAACGTTTTTACTCACGACCTTGTGAGCTTTCGGTGGTCGAAACTGATCTTGAGTTTGACGAATTCGAACTTGTATTCAGGAGTTCATAGATATCATTTACGAATTCGAAGTTTCATTTCCATGTCGAATTTGGACGTTCATACCGTGAAAACCTTTCCCCTCCCTACGAGAACTACATCGAAGTTTTTTAATTTGCTGAATTTGAGATTGAAAAAGTGTGAATAGAATTTCGGCTACACAAGAGAAAGTGCAACAGCATGAACAGGTAGTGAAGCCAGAAAATATAAGTTACCTTTCAAGAACTGCACAAGCTTCCTTATAGGCCTCCACAGCTCTATGCAATTTGTCAGCCCTGTGATAGTGCATCCCCAGATCACGATGCAGCTTGGCCTACATCATGCAACAGTGTTGGAGTATAAGTTTGTTTTCCGCGGCTAAGACCATGAGTTGCCGCGGTAATTTTACAAGTTGACACTCTCGTCAGCCGAAACTATACAGAAACCAATGAGAATTTCCAAAGTTTCCTGAGAATGTTCATATTCTCACCAACAAACATGGTTTCCTTCATTACGACAAGCATAACTCAACATGAGAACCGTATGAGCCTCCTGAAGGTACCACTGCTTCTGTGGAGTTGTCGCTCCCTGCAGCCTCAATAGCGCTCTCAAGATAGGCGATAGCTTGGGCCAGCCTGATCGGGTCGTCGCCTATACCGTCGAACTTACCTATCACCACGATAGACAGCCATAATGCTTTCTGCAACTATGCGGGAACAAGTAGAAATAGAAGTTCATAGATTGAATCCCTCATATTCAACGACACCATAGTAAACAGTAGTGAGGTCCTCCTCTCCTACTACCAAGACCTATATAGCTGTTCCCCACAGTTTTCAATGTCGCCGTGGAAGCCGGCGCACGCTCCTGGCCAGGGACTATCGTAGTTGAAGAATCGAGATGATGGGGACGACCTACAACGAATTCCTCCGTTGAGAATTCCCCACAGAAATTCACTGACAGCTGTTTAGGTCGAGGGCAGGGTAACTGCATATCTCTCCAAAAGGGGTCGAGTCCGATGTGAATACTCGAAAAAAATAATAATAGTTTTTAATATAGTTTTTAATAATTTAGTCTATTATAGTTTTTAATAATAGAAATATAATATGTTTTAGTGATAATACACGCTTCACAACATCACCTGTGTTTTGGGGTGCTCCCCCAGTAGATGCACAGAATGCTCGAGCCGCAATAGTGTATGTTAGCGGTCGCAGCATCACTCGGCTGATCGACGACATGACACTGCACGACAATAGCAAGAGGAGAAATGATTGATCCAACACAACTGCTGCTCTCGAGGACTAAGAGCAGGCATCGAGGATCACTCTTAGACCACCTCCTGTTCAACACTGACCGAGCCAACAAGCGTGAAAGACCGCTCTTGAAGACGACTAACCTCATCATCTTCGGTCTCGCCCATCCGACACACGCATATACTGTGGCGTTCATCGCCTAGTGTAAAGAGTTCCCCACATATATGACTAACTCAACTTTCGAACAGCTATGGAGTATTTGTTATTATATCCGGAGAAACGTCATACAAATGCAACAGGAGCAGCACTTTACTCTTCCTTCTTGCCCTCTTCCTTCTTGTCCTCTGCCTGCTTTTCCTCCTTCTTATCGGCCTTCTCGCCAGAGATGATCTCAGCGTTCTCTTGCTTAGCCTGATCGCCACCAATAGCCACACTCAAAACTAGCCGAGCATACCTCGTTAAAAGCCTTCTCGAAAGCCTTGGCCAGGTCAGGGTTACCGAATTTCAAAGCGAACTGCTCGGTGCGTTGTTCGCCCTCAGCATAATCACTGGCCATCCACACCCAGCACTTCTCTGACCTACAGAAGACATTCTCCCTACTATTCAACTAGCAACGCCATCCTACCCAGCGTTAGGCTTGAGGCTGCAGTAAGGACCATTCTCGACAACGTAATGATTGGCGATAATCTTGAGAGTCTTCTCCTGACGCATAAGAGCGCGTACCTACATTGAAATCGAAGCTGAAACAACCATTCTGAATACATACCCTTCCGCTCTTCTTCTCTCTCAATAGACGCATCTCGCCAGTACCACGCTCCTTCCACTCTCCAGAGCCCTCATCCTTAGATATCCACCTGATAAAACACAGAGTTGCCAAGACGAAGAAGAACAACGCCCTACCTGTAAAGCTTGCTCCTCTGACGATACAACTCCTGTTCGTCTTCCTCACCAGTTTCGATCTTATCGCTCACTTCAAGTGAGACGGAAGGAGCCCATCCGTCGACCTCGGTGACCTACGATGAATAACACACGGTCAAGATCAGATCTCAGCGAGGAGGAAGACCCCTCACCTCTTCTTCGTCGACCTTCTCGATCACTTGGGCCTTCTCAGCAGTCGCAGTAGCCTCAGCAGTCTTCTCAAATTCAGTCGTTGCCATTGCTAGAGATGTAGGAGCAGCTGATCACATGTAGACCTCATTCGTATCTTCCAA
>NW_003211602.1:43479-49735 GCF_000006405.1 Perkinsus marinus ATCC 50983
GCCCTATAGCGAACAGGAGAACTGATGAAACCCGAAAAATCGAAATCCATTGTCACACCGTAGCTTGCAAACTTGTATTTGCTCAACGTCATCTGCGTACGTTCTATCTGACAACATTATCACCATCACGCTGAAGTAGAAATGGCTGATCTCCATCAACAGTTCGGGGCCATGCGGGTCGGTCAACTACGAATGCTGTGTAGACAAAAGGGAATTGCATCAGACGGTAAGGTAAGGCGAATCTCGGCAGAGTCCCACCTGGTCTCAGGTGGCAAGAGAGATCTTGTTCAGCGGTTATGTGAGCTAGCTGATCAGTCAGGAGCTGCTACGGACACTTCTGATTGCCAATCGGTGCCGGGAGATGTCCTTGTTGAGCCTGGTCTCAGCCATGAGGAACTACACGAACTCGCCACGATAGCAGATGAAATCAGACACATAAGGAAACAAACCGTAAGAGCTGTCGTTAATACAGTGATTGTGGATTGACTTCTGGGTAGGAGTACAATCTATTGCGTCATCAACAGCATAGATCAGCGGGAGGCGCCGGATACCGAGGGTCTTTTCGACATAATGTAAGTCATTCGCTAGGACGGCAAGTCGCCAGACTTACCACTCTTCATCGAACTTCATCTCAATGCAAGCATATGTATCCGTGGTCGCTCCTCTGAAAGTAGTGTGAGGGTTGTCCTTTCAGACTCCCGTTGCGAGAAGGGGTACTCCGACAATGTACAATGCATCGTACGTGAACATCTAAAATGCAACCCCTTGGAATTTTCCGTCGGATGGAAATGAATACCTCCAAGTTGACTCTAGCTGCACTTGCCTCGTCGTCCTAATGACGACTCGAGCGTAACCAGGTGTAACAGTTGTTATGTCAGCCTGAATAAGTGAGTTGAGTGATCTTGTAAGGTGAGTTCATTTATTCGGTGCTCAGGCCTGACATGTCAAATAAGTGTCACTAAATTTGTCAGCCTTGCTGTATGTCGAAATCCATTTACTCATTCAAACGGTTTACATACAACGACGCCTCCCAAGCGAGTTGAGTGCAGGTGGGCTTTCAATTAGTCGTTTCCATGATAATAGTCGTGGGGCAATGTAGACAGTAGGGCCAGGCTTCTTACTAGTAGTTGAAGATTGTTATTCATTATTGGTCAACTCATCAGACTAGTGACGATATTTTGGCTCATATAGAATCATTCATAAGGAACGTCGAGGTATCCATTATATGTCCAACTAGAACCTGACACAAACATCCCGCTGCTAACCTTAATGTTGGGGTGGAGTAGTTCAAGATGAAAATTGAGTAATTCAACGAACGCAAGGTAGAATTTGAGACACGCATTCGTAACTGTCGATTCTTCGATGAGTCGTCGTAGACGACTTTTGAACTTTTGACGAATCAATCGTCAACTCTTCCAGTTGTAGAAGATCCGGGTCTCCTCCACGCGGTTCGTGCTACTGTGTCGTCCGATGTGACAAGTCCTATACTTCACTACGATGGCTGACGTTGACTCAGAGTGAATTGCGTCATGTAACATCCGAGGTTGCTCGAACTACACATATCTTACGTGTAGTGATCCCTTCTCGCTATTGTTGACATTGCGAGTGAAGCCGGGTCCAGATACCCTGCTTGGTTGGCTAAGACCGAAGACTATGTCCTGTGGCGTGGAGGGGCTATCAATCTCTAGATTCATTATTGTTATACGTGGACGAGGAAGGTGATAACTTCTGTGGTGTAGGACATTTCCATTGACGGTGCACGATTTCGTAGACCGAGTCCGCGAATGGATTCAAAACTGCAACCTCCTCAAAGGGAACTAGGCGAGAGCGGAAAAAAGGAAATCCGAAACCCCACCCGAAACCCGACGGGTCAATTCGAAACCCTAACTGTTATCCAGGGTCAAGTGAGCCAGAAGACCCGAAATGGTGGCCACATTGGAGAGAGGACGAGCCACGGAGTCTTTTGATAAATCCTTAAAAATATGAGTTCACTCAAAGTCCCTGGGCGTCTTGGATCTCGGTCAGAGCCCTCGGATTCCGGAGTCTCACAAATTTATTGTTTGTTACGAGAATGAGTAGAGCTGCATGAGAATCGTATGATGGGATCCTACCAGCCTTGCTGAGTTAAAGACTAGTAATGGCTACTAATTACCCTGGCAGTAACTTCTCCGGGTCGCCTCCTGGCGTGGGAGGGAGCGTGCAAGGTACTGACCCCGACTCAAGGTTGCGGTACAGAAAGTGTTATCTTCTGTCCATCAGGCCAACAGGACCCGTTTGCTGCAGCAGCGGCTATCGCAGCCCAAACAGCGGCCTCTCTGACGAGCCAGCTGAGTGGCAAGGCTACTGAGCAAGGAAATACACCATCGTTCAGTTCAGGGGTAGGCCTTCTGTTAGGAAACCGCGATTGCATGATTGTTGTCAGGGACATGGTGACAGAGGATTCGACGACCGGAGGGTGAGTCGGGGAGCAATGCATTCAGTTCCGGAGTGCTTATAGATCTATCCAACGGAGAGGATTTAAAAAGTTTGAAAATTCAGTCCGTGGCACATTTAAACAACATAATAATTTTCGGAAAGGTCCTATGCAAAATTTCATGTTGATGTGAGCAGTACTTGCGATGTTGAGGCTGCCATACGAAATTGGGTCTCAACATTTCGCGTACTGGTCGCCGTTTTCTCATCTCAGCAACTATTCGTTGGTGGCATACCCGAGGGGTTCACTGACGATGATTTTCATCGATACTTCTCACAATTTGGAAATGTTGAGAGATCAATCGTTATGACGGATAAAATGACTGGTCGCTGTCGAGGGTTTGGTTTCGTAACGTATGCGACAACTGGAGAGGTAGAGGTAATAATAACCGCATATAATCGTGCTCCGCGGAGCCGATACTGGAAAAGTTTCCGTCGGGACTCTTATGTGTTCAGAATTGCCTCGCGAACGGGCCACATCAACTGAATGGAAAACATGTCGATGTGAATCGGTCTCAAGATCCTAAGGATGCTCATAAGGGAGGTGCTATCTATCTGGGAATCATCTATAATGTTTCCGAGGGGGGGGGAACTCATTTTGAATTTCCCACATGCCTAGGATCACATTCTTTGAACAGTTGGTCACAATAGGAATATTTTCCCGAAACCCTGGGGGACGTTCTCTTGAAATTACAGAAGGCCCTAGTCCATGGTTTGGTATTACCTCGATCGTGAAGTGATGACGCGATATAGTATTATCATGATGACTCGTTAGCTAGCCGCGCAATCATAGTTAGCATGTTACGTCTTATGGTGATGGGTGTTCACTGGTCCTTGTTGTTTGTCATCAGGCTGGGGCTCCGATAGATCTGGGGGTCCCTCTCGGTACTACTGTCGATTCTCAGTGGAATTGATATAATGCCTCATTCTCGTTAGACGTGGCGGTGGTGGTGATGATCCGAAGAAGGTCTTCTGTGGAGGGCTGCCTCAGGACTGTGATACAGGTTGGTGTCAAACTCGGCAGTGATATCGCCCGATCTATTTCCTTCCAGAACGCCTCCGTCAGCACTTTTCCCAGTATGGCAACATCGTCGACTGCATTGCTATGTAAGTGGAGTAATGGAGTTCTCCACACATGAGAACAGTGTGTTCGATTTTCATAGTCCGAAGCGAGAAAATGTTGTAACTTCACTGATTCGACTATCAGGAATCTGAAACCTCGAACATTTTGAAGTCTATAAGTGAGCAATATTTTAATATGTATATATGTAGGCGGGATCGAGATACTGGTCGGTCGAAGGGTTATGGTTTCGTCACCTTCGATTCGGAAGATGCTGTCAATGCGGCTATAAATGGGGATAATACGATCGATGGGCGATGGGTAATAACACCTAGTCAAGTATACGTGCATAGTGGATTCTCCTCAGGTCGAGGTTAGGAACTCTCAGCGGTTCGGGGGCTCGGATGGGAGTAGTCAAGGAAAGGGCCGGGGCTGGGGGGTAGTACTTTGCTACTCGTAGAACTGCCAAGTTTTATACACATGTACAGTCGTTTGAATCGCAAGGCTACGGTGATGCCTATAGTCAAGCGGCGGCGGCGGCCATGCAGCAGGGATGGGCTGGGATGGCGGCTCAACAGGCGTACTGAGCAGTACTAGGAGAATCGGGGATGCTTCTATTCAGAGCATACTATCCTTACGCAGCCTACTACGGTAGTTACCAGGCTGGTCAGCAGGGAGGTCAAGCTGGTCAGATGGATCCGTGAGGCTCCCTACGATTTGTCAAAGTTATGGTATTACAAGCCATGCACAGTTACGCTGCCTATTATGCTGCAATGGCTGCTGCAGCGAGTCAGCAACAGCAACAGCCGGTTGCGGCAGCATCACAGGAAACGCCACAACAACAGCCTCAGCAGTCATACCCATCAGGAGGAGGTATAGTCACTCAAGTTTGGACTGGGTCCATAATTTCAAATCACAGGTGCGAGTATAAGCGCTGATGCGGGACGTTCTAATCCGTATTAGTTACTCGTACTATAGACAGAGCATAGTAGTTGAGTGACTGCGAGTGTTTGGTAGCTTCCGTTTCGAGGCTAAGGTCATCAGCCAGTTGAACATATGTCATAGCCAACTTATCACACACTATTGCTTGTTTTGTGTTGTACCGTGTTGGGGGGAGAAGTGGCGGACCATCGTCACAACATGAATGCTGTATTATCACTATTATTGTGTTCCTCGTGGATCTGACACTTAATAAAATGCTTACCCGAATCATCTCTTATCACGTCACTTCTTAGTGGAACTTCTCAGTGGAAAGGGATTTTCGAAACTCCTAAATTGAGCCTTCCGATGTGTGTGCCGATCAGCAGCCTCTACCTCGAAATGATCGTCTGTGCGACATCATTAATGTCGACATTTCTCGTATTTTTCAATCTGTCATTCTCTTGGTGGAAAAGCCATCGAGCAGACCCCAAGGAATGAGTGATAGAGAATCATTCAGCGATCATCCAAGGAGATACAGTGATTGCTGTAGGAGAAGTACACGTTCAACTCTACGACTTCTCACCCCTCGATAGTTATCAATGCGTCCTTCGAGAAGTTGTTTCTTGCGTTTCTATGAGAGGTTGTGATTCTACGTGGCGAGAAATGGAAAAAAAATAAATTCTCGCTGTTACGTACATGAACGACTCAATAATTCTCGAAGTGTTATTCGACGATTCGCTCGTTTTACGAGTGGCGGGCTCCCTTTTCGCATCAAGGTAAATCCGTGACCGAACAGAACTCAAGTCCGCGGATTCTCATCATGATTTCAATCATTGTCACTGATGCGCTGTCGAGCGTAGTCGATCTACATGTCTAACAGAAAGTTGACCTTAACGATCACTAACGGAAACAGAACGTACGATACGGTAATGTCTGCTCTAAAACTAAGGCTCTGGACGATGCCGAGACTGTATTAGTAATACACGGAAATAATAGATTGAGAAAAAAGTCGCATGCACTAGGCCACGTAACGGGCATCACTATGCAATACGGAGATCGCAAGTAAAATTGTGAAGACCAGTCACTACAGGACGTATTAAAGCTGCTCTAGGATAATGACCAGAAACAGTGTTCTAGACGGTTCCCATATATCATCAATGAACCACTGGGCAGACTGAGGAACCTTCCCTGGTGTTGACGAATTTGGGAGGAACACTGACGGGAGTGCTTGTCTGAAACGCTCTCATCGGGCATTTACCACCACTTTCACCAGGGCGTGCTTGAGTGAAGGGACCGTAAACACCCATAAATGCGCATAGACCATGAATATAGTCCCTTACAAAACCAAGGGGCATACGGAAATCTTCGCATGCCTTGAGTTGCATGAGTATCCAACGATTGCGCTGGTTCCAAGTGAAACCATCACCGATGAACCCAGCCTCTGCAGGAGCATTGGTTCTTAGAGGGCAATGCTGGGCTTTCTTGTGAGATGCGTTGACCTTACGAATTGATGGACCTTCTTTGTCATCACCGACGGCATAGAAGAACCATCGACAGAAGAGTTCGTGATGGGGCACGGTCTTATCGCTGTATAGAACCCCGAGAATTGGGTCGGCAAAAGACATATCATAGAAGTGCTTGACCAGGGCCAGAATATTCCCCCTGCCACCAGCAAGGTCTACCAGGTCGGCAGGGAAGAGCTGCATCCTCAGAAAAACACGAACTGAAGTATCGAGAAATGAAAACGAGTAATCACCAGATAGAGTTTGAAACTCATCATTCGAATTTGATGGCGGACTGAGA
>NW_003211602.1:49835-68602 GCF_000006405.1 Perkinsus marinus ATCC 50983
TGCACGCACGCGCAGAAGTACAAATAATGTGGATGATTTGATGAGTACCAGCACCAAGAAATGAACTTGATACTTTCAGATGGACATCTCAGAGTTCTACCTTTGAACTATTCTAACTTATATGGATTGGACACGTGTCGGGACAAGGGCTCATGAGTTATATGACGCGGAACATGTTTTATCATCCAAGGTTTGGGGACACCTTTGTTTTGCTAGAAAAGGTTGAAAATGAGAAGATATTCTCGGGCTTTAACTAGTCAGACGAACGGGTGGTGCGGTGACGATACTTGAGGGGGTACAAAATGCACAGTCAACGGAATGATGATGATGATGATGAGTGGCCAACAATAGAACAACTACAATCTAGTCTATACTATCCACGACTGGTGAATTCCCAGGGTTCTAACCCGCGGCTATACCCTAATACTAGCAACTATGCCTGGTCCGAAGGGTGCCGCTCAAGAGAAGAAGAATAGGTGGTAGTCTATACTATGAGGACAATCGAGGGTAGGTCCTACCCGGTAGGACGCCATATAGTCAAGCATTAGCTCGGATGAGTTCATGGTAGTCGGGTATCAGAGTCGAATCACGGCGTGTAGTGATTTGTAGTTAGTCAAGTTGATTTTTTCCGGTTGTGTTGTTGCCAATTCAACAATCACGTCGGTGAGTAGATGATATTCTACGCCTTCAGTTCAGCAATGAAAACTTTAATTCCACCAGGTAAGCGAGTCCGTGCGCCAAGATAGTTTCACAGAACCTTCAGTTTTGGCGTTGCACGGTTTTGAGAACGTCCATCTCGACAGCGCGCCGATTTGGGAACTTCAATTCCGTCGACACAGTTAAGAGACTTCGATTTCAATGAAATGGTACCTCCTATTCCGTACGTAGGAACATCAACGTGAACGTGACGGTAGAATATGAGCAGTTTTTAATTATATAGTTGAATGGCATTGAACCCAGAGAAGATCCGGCAGCGATTCGAGAAGGCCGTAGACCTCGTGCAGAAGACCCAAGCTGGTAACGTTGCGTTTGAGAACAACTGTGAGCAGGCGTTCGGAGAGTTCAGAATAGCCACGCTGCACAGCAAGAGGGTGCCTCATCTGCTGGATGATGTCACACTGAAGGATGATGTAATAATAGGAGGTCGAGGAGATCATCAGTTTTGGATTCTCTTCATAACATGTCCTTCGAAGTGTGTGCTAATACGTGGTATTACTTTCATCCCAACTACAACGCACGTATAACCGTCCATTCTCAGCAACTATTGATTTCTATTCTTTATGAATTTGTAACTCTGTGATTGGGGTGGGAAGTGCGCCAGGGGACGCCTCGCACATAAGAACTGTTTTGTTTCTTGCTTCTACAGATATGGGAGTTCCTACTAAAAGTCTCAGAGACTAGATTGCCATACCATCAGCGTGTCGATGAAGTAGTGGATATACTACTGGGCTCACAACCATGGATGGAGGCGTTTGCTAAGAATCCTCAACTAGTGCGGAGCAGAAGTCGACTCCCTGAAGAGGTGCTCTACCCTCCATGTCGTGAGTTCACGTATGTCGGCCTTTCCAGATACGCCCTGCATTCGACAATCGATTACAGGACTTCGTTGAACTCGATGATGTTCGCCAATATCGACTTCTACTCGAGGAGACTACAGAGAATGGACTGCTAGAAATGGCTGTAAAGGCCTTCAACAAGCAGTACTGTGGCACAACTCTATCGATATCAGACGCTGACAAGTATAACTGTGTTGTCCTACCGTCCGCTTCCTACGACAAGGCCGAGGAGCATCTTAAGAAGAGCAAGGACGTCCTTCTGCTGGGAAGGCTCCCAGAGAGCACACTGCAGTTGGAGACTCTGGCCAGGTTCGCAGAAGAGTACCCTAAACCCAAACTGGTGGCCTCGTACCCCGAAGATGCTATCCACTCCTTGCAGCCTATCGCGAATATAAAGTCCCTCTTTATATCCTTCGGACCGACTGTGAGCAAATTGCAAAGCCTGAGGATCATCAAGAAGATCACTGCCAATGGTGCCGTGTCTCAATCCTCTATAGTGGGCTCAGAGGAGGCCAAGACAGTAGCATGTACTCTGTCGAGCGGCGCAGCTGTCTGTGCACGATGGACCCCCTCGAATAAGGATCTATTCTGTAGTGGTGATGCTGTTACTGATAACGCTGTGGTTCCGATACGATTGGTGAAGCAAGACCCTGTGAGCATCCTTACGAGAACGCTGGCTAGGATGTGCGATATGGAAAAGGAGGCAGAGTCATTCAACTGGCAAGCTGAAGCTGCCCTCGCAAAATCGATCGAGAAGGATGTGCCGTTCTTAGTGTGAATGCCCCTATGAATCATAAGCAATGGTTTTTCGCGTTAGCAACTTTCTATTTCTGCAATTGTCTATGTGTTGCGTTCATCAGTTAACTATTGCAACTCGACGCAAGCACACCGTGATAAACGGCACAACTTAGACATGGCCAAGTTGGATCGTCAATCCTCCAGCATGGAGCTCCTCTTTGTATAATCGAGTCCCGCTCTCATGAAGGGCTATCAACTAGAGCGATGACTTTACGGCAGCTTTATTCTTAGTAACAGCTTGAGGTCAGCAGAGCTCCTTCGCAATACTGAAATAGTGCAACATCGCTGAAGGTGTGATCGGTAGCCGTTCTTATCGTCTCACAAAGCAGTGTCTTTGATTTCCAGTCATCCTTGAATCTCCGCTTCATCTGGGATAGGGAAAGGCCGTATCGTATGCACACGGTGCATCTGGATCATCCTCTCCAGGCCCTAATACAGCATATAGGAGATGCATGATATTTTCGAGTATTAGTTCAATAGATGATGATATGTGAGCGCTCGTGAGCACACATATATCTAATAAGATGCTCTTATGAAGTTCGAACAATGTGCCCTCACTGGCCGCGGCTGTGTTGCCGGCGTGTATGGATGTCTTCTTTTTCAGTACGCATACTACTACTCCCATTACCATCGTTTTATCTATCTCCAAGATCTTGGGCCTGTTGTTCCAAGACCTAGGTTCTAGCTTTCCACTTCGAGATTGAGCTAATGATGAGTGGTGATCCATGGCATGGATTCCATGCGAAACGTTTTCTGATGGAATATCTTCAGATGACAATGACACGTATTTTCGCTAGTTGTCACGACTTAACCTCCTAGATGAATTCCGGCCAGAATATTTATGATTGTGTCTACTCCTCTGCGGGACAGCTCACTATCCCCATTATTTCCATCTACATAATTCGAAGCGTGTGCGCTGACGATCTACCTACATCTTAGTTGGATACCACTGCACAGTGAAATACGACGAAGGCATTGGTTATTGGAGTATACGAGATCAGATTAGCACGTCCATCAAGCAGTGTAGATACCAAAAGGTTAGGGCTCGTGAGTTGGTTTTGTAGGAAGAAAATTATGCGCGCCCAACACGATAAGCCTCGAATCGAATTGAAGCAGGACAATGACATTGATGCTTGGTGCTCCTCACTGAGACGCCATTGTTCTACAGTGGGGGCTTGGACTACCAGTTAATGGAAAGATATACGACAAGAAAGCCGACAGCGCGAATACCAACATATGACGAGGACGCTCCGAGAGCTGTACAAATCATTCATTGCACAAACTTCATTGAAGTGGTGGTTTCCTATTCAGATGAGCAATGATTCCACCCCCTACGTAACCCAACACAACTCTCGTGGGAAGTCCCGTAGCCTCAGCGGCCGACTACTCAGCAGCGTTTCCAATCAGTACACGTATTGGTAGTAACCAACATACTGCAACAAGTGGTCGTCATCATCATCACCAACGACACAAGCTTAGTTCCTCTGGGGAGCACCGCGACGAGGAGGGGCCTCACGGACACGACGGTTCTCGGCGGAACGCACACGAACGACACGAGCGTGAATGGCGCAGGAAACGCAGTACACCTAAATAGAATCGAATGATAGCTGCGATAGACAGTAAAGTAGCGATTCCTACCTGCTTGATGAAGAGCTTAGGGAGAGCGTAAGACTGGTAGACAGAAGCCTCACGGATATCCCTCTGGGAAGAGGCATCGACGATGTTCCTCACATTGAAACGCTTGATGGCCTTATCCTGAACAACAACAAGAGCAATACTAATAGGTCCATAAGTAGGTCATTAGGAGTTCGATAACTCCATCCTATATCCCTTTTGCACCACCCTTCCAAGCTTAGGTGCTAGTTATTCCGCCAATATCAGTCGACGACCCCAGCTGAAGTAGTACCTTAGGGACGGCCCTGGCGCAGTTGGAGCACCTCGAGATGCAGGTATGGCCGCGTCCGTGCTTGGAACGTCCGTTATTACGACGCTTAGTAGGCATGCTGAGACTCGATCGGAGGTAGGGGCTGATCTAGGGCCTTTCACCGGCTCGCTGCAGCAACATCGATCATCTGGGCGAGCGAGATTCCGTTATTGTAAAATCCACGCTACCTATGGATAGATCGTATGGGCGAGCGAGTCGTTTGCCTCTGGTCATTCCTTTCAATCCGGTTGCTGTCCGCCCGTCGTTGATTATGTCTTACAACGCTGTAAAGGAGGAACGCTGTCAGACCTTTGGTCGCAAGAAGAACGCTGTTGCCGTCGCCCTTGTCTCTACTGGCAAGGGTATGATCCGTGTCAACGGTATGCCCTTGGATCAGGTAATTATTATTGGACTCGTATCACTTGGGAAACTGTAGCGTTGAAGTGGTCGCTTGTAGTGAATAATGATCATACCACACCTCGAGTACATCATGTTGTTGTGTTATCAGGTGAACCCCCCTACCCTTCGTGTGAAGGCTATGGAGCCCATCCTCCTCCTCGGTGCTGACCACTTCCAGAACATAGACATCCGTGTTCGCGTTCGTGGTGGTGGTTACACTTCCCAGATCTACGCCATCCGTCAGGCCATCGCCAAGGGAATCGTCTCTTACTACCAGAAATGTAATACTCTCCACGGGGTGTCTCACATTGATCTCATTTGTATCTCCTTGCAGACATCGATGAGGTTTCCAAGAACGAGATCCGCGACATCCTGATCGCCTACGACCGTTCCCTCCTCGTTGCCGATCCCCGTCGTTGCGAGCCCAAGAAGTTCGGTGGCCACTCCGCCCGCGCACGCTTCCAGAAGTCCTATCGATAAATGCTCTACTTCTTACGCTGCCTTCACTACTTGTAGTGTTTGCTGTGTAGTAACATTTTCGATGGTGACTGAGACCACTGGTTTGATCGTATCTACGACATTCAACAACAGCAGTTACGGCCGGACATTCTATTATCGTCTTGTGTTAGTAATCACCAATTGGTTCACGTGAGAGAAACCGTCTTAGGAGCGTTCAATGTAAGTGCTGCGGCAAGTTGATAATGAATGTTTGTCAACGAATGTATATTCCTGTTAGCCTGTGCGTATCGCTTTCCCTAACCACAAGAATTACCTTCTAAGCATTATTTATGCGAATATGTTAGTTATGACGAGGTAATAGTCAAGTTATTAATACCGTTATCCATACATATTACTAATGAGTCGAATCATGATGCATTATTATCCATAAAGTAACCCTATTCCACCATATGCAACAGCGGCATTCGAAAACCATCCTCTGTTAAACGCTCTCATGTTTGGATCGTTCCCGAAGAGTCTCTAGCTCGAGATGTGTTGGCCTTACTCTCCTTTGATAATTAGATATACCTCGATAGATATTTCATCACTAGCATCAAGGATGACAGAATGTCCTCCAGTGTGGCTCTGTCCTGCCTCCTACATCACCATTCATCATCCTTATGTGTGGAATGATCTCATTAGTAATATCGCAGTATGAATATCACTATGGGAAGCGATAATTGTAGGCATTCCCTCTTTGACCCATTGCCATCGGGAGGTTCACGCTGACGGTATGGACTTGTACGACTGCGTGCACTAGATGAAAACCGTGGCTCGGACGCTTGATCAGGAAGAGAGATACCCCTCTCATTCGCTGACCGTGATCGTCGTTGAAAAAATACTGGCACTTTCTCATCGACGAGGAAATGTCATGATAATGACAATGTCTAGGTTGGCATTCAAAGGTGGTCTTCCGAATAGTGCGCCTCTGTAAGGTGCTGTGAAACTCCCGAGAGAACACTTCCAGACTCCAACAAATAACTGATTATTATAATGTTTTAGAAGATGCTCATTAACAGAATGCGTGTCTACCTCGCCTTTGGTTATGTTCATCCCTGGTTCTATTCGGCATTTACCAACCCCTAGGTACTGAGGACAACTCAAAACAATCACGGAATGACTATCTTCACGAAATATGACGAAAGCCTATCATTTGCTACTAGTGTAAAGTAGTAGGAAACGAGAAACGAGAGGTAGAGAGGCTGTCCCTTTACAGAGCGTAGAACTCGAAATCACGATCCTTCTTCCGGACATGCTCCTTCCAACCCTTACAATGGACCAATGATCACCACAGAAGCAATAGGAGTATGCTCACCTTTTCAAAGTCCTTTTGAGTCACCACATACCTGTTCCTCCTCACAGCTTGCATACCTAATACAACATTTCAAACAACGACTTTCTAAAAGATCCTTCTACCAGCCTCCTGGCATATTGCTGCTATGTCTGCGGCAGAAATCTTCTCCGGTCGCGACACGAAGTCCTCGAGGTCAACGTCTTCAGAAAGATTCATCTTACCAGTGATGGTTTGAAAAATGAGCCTATCACTCGACGATACACTACAGCATATAAGCCTTAGCCTGTATACCTCCGTTGCCTCCTATCAGGAAGAGGGAACTCTATTTTTCTATCGAGACGACCAGGACGTAGTAAAGCAGGATCAAGAGTATCCGCTCTGTTGGTGGCCATGATCACCTACATCATCATTATGACAACTATTCCGACCCCATACCAGCTAGTCATTACCTTCACAGTAGTGTCTTGGTCAAAGCCATCCATCTGGTTAAGCAACTCCAGTAAGATACGCTGAACCTCCCTATCCGCACCTGAACAGCTATGAGCGCAGCAAGGCGCGATAACGGGCACATACCAGTTTGGGCATCAAAACGCTTGGTGGCGATGGAATCAATCTCATCGATGAAGACAATAGAGGGAGCTTGCTCTCGAGCCAGACGGAATACATCTCTGACCATTCGCGGACCCTCTCCTGAGAATCAATCTTTCGTATAGTAATCGATTCACGGTGAACTTACCTAAGTATTTTTGAACAAATTCTGAACCGACCATCCTGATAAAGGTGGCAGTAGTATGATTAGCGACAGCCTTAGCAAGCATGGTCTTTCCGGTACCTACCAAAAGCTCCTCTCGAGAATACTACCAGCAGCGACTCGCAACACCTACCAGGGGGACCGTACAGCAACACACCACTGGGAGGATCAATACCAATTTGGGCATACCTGCAATATAATTCTTACGCTCACTTACAAATCTTGCATTTCCTCAACGCTTACAAGTCTTTCTGCACTAATGGCAGCTCTACCGCCTCCCTAATCTCCTGTTTCTGTATATCCAAGCCTCCTATATCAGCATAGGTCACATCGGGCTTCTCCGTCATAGCGGCCGACTGCACAGTAGAGTCGGCCTCTGGTGGCAGTATTTCCACAACAGCATGGGAATGCCGATGTAATGCCACCGAGCATCCCGGTTTGAGGTCCTCTCTATTGATCGTGGAGAGGATCCGGACGTAGTCACTAGAGCCCTGCGAGCTCTGTATGATGCCGTGCTCAGCATCGATGATCTCCGAGAATTGGCCGATGACCAAAGGGACCGATCTAACTCGTTGTATCTCCTCTCGTGCTCGAACCATCTCCCTTTTTAAGTTCTTAGTTTCATATTTGATATACCTAACAGCGACCATTAGGACACACCAATACAGAAGTAAAGCTACTCCTCCTGAATATCCAACTGTTCCAACTGCTTCTGCAACTCCTTAAAACGTCTGTATCTGCCACATGGATTACCTATGTATTACGCCATATCCCTCTCATAGGTACATGTCATTATCATTGCCCTTGCTCATAGCCGGCTTACAGTCGACTGCCCCTGTAGCAACCGGTGCCTGGCCGGCTACTACTACCGCTGACATTATAGCTAAATGGCAATGGTAGCTTGACGATACTGTGTTTTGATCACATCGCCCTCACCCCCGAACCCAAAACGTAGCCTTCAGATACCTCAATAGCTCGTGCACGTGCTGCTGTGGTCTGTCGAGACCTAGTGTTAGTTCGGTCATGAAAGGTAACGATATTAATTCATCATGGTATGCCCTCCTTCAATCACGCCTATGCAGTAGAGCGGCAAAGTCCGAATACAGATCATCGTTTCCCTCTCCCTCCTCATCGAAGATCTTCTTCACATCAGCTAGAGTAGCATCAGTACTTTGCTCCTGTGCATTGAGACGCTTGATGCTAGCTAAGAACTTGTTAAAGCACTCATACGACAACCTGAGGCGGGTGCCATACGCTACCATACGAAAGCTCGGCCTTACCTGGACCTAGCCACTTTAAAGAAGCTCTTACCATCGATGCCACTAGGGCGGCCCCCAGCACCACTATCGCCGCTCACATCAGGCATAGCACTCTAAGGGAACACAGATGACCATGGAGGAGAGGACAGACCTCACATCGTGAGACTTCTGTTGCATGCCAATACCCGATATCGACGATGTACTGTTATTGACAGGAGACGTATGAGAAGTTGTGGCACCAGCCTCAAGCATGTTGTTGTTAGAGAAGCCTCCTGGATTGGGGAAACCAAACTGATGATGGTTCTGATTCGAGTTGAAGCTGCCGTACACACTGGCCGAACCCACAGGCTGAGGAGAGACCAAGATCGCCCAGTAACTATACATACCCTACCTACAGTAGTGCACATAGGTGGAGGAGCCGAGGAAGCCGCCATAGGAGCGATGCCCTGACAATAGTGTACCACAGGTCATCAGAAATAAAAGCTCACTTGAAGGAAGCTCTCTCTCCTAAGGAACCTTGTGTCCGCGTAACCACTACCGTCACCATCGTGCATCCTAGATGATTCACTCTGGAAGGAGTCCAAGCCCCCGACTAGAGTCTGCTTAAGACGCTCGAAGTGCTCCAACTGTTGGTTTTGCTGAGATAACGAGAAAATGTTGCACTAATACTCAGAGTAAAGGCAAGCTCACCGCCCTCAGGTTCTGAATGAGGTTCCTATTCTCCTCCTGCAGCTTCTTGCATCTCTCACGAGAGTCAATAAGTTCGACATCCAGCGCATTGGCCCTCTTCATAGTTTGCATATGCTACCGTAATGCAGGTACTACAGGACTAGCAAGGATGTCCAGCCACTTACAGCAGCCTTCTCTTGGTCGAGGCTCAAGCGTAGTGCGCGAACCTCATGCTCCAACGACTGCATCTTAGACCTGAGGTTAGCACTCACCATCGACGTTCACCTATACCCTATCCCCTACATATAGGCATTTTGAATAACCTTGATGCCGACTCCAAGGCACTCGTCAGGAGAGTCTGGCAGCTGGATGTTGCGCTTGGCCGAATGATCACTGTTCATGTGGTAGGTAGTTGCACTAAAGGGATACATACACGGACTCAGCTCCAACTGAACACAGTTGATCGTCATCTGTGAAAATGATCCAGAAAATGGTGTTCACTGCTGCTACCACAACAATCACAATATAAGATAACAAAATCACTCAATTTAACTTCACAGTGACAGCAGCACCATCGAGCCCCGCCTCACGTACAGTAAGGCTAGGCTGAGTTAGTGGCTTAGGGGGAAAGCCAGTGACCAGTGTAAGGGTAGTAGAGTCAGTCGCCCCTACGCATGAGGCTGCGAATGCTACGACATCAAAGACTCTGTGGGAATCCAAATTGAACTTTTGTACCTTTCGCTGACCATCAGGGAAACGGAACTGGATGGTTGCAAGAGGCTTCGCCTGATCCAAGTCCACCGTTGCTCCCGTGTGAGTCTCGACCTTAGGACCAAGACTGCCACCAATCGTTTGACCATGACCAGCAAAAAGACCATTGTCGTCACTAGGACTGGCCTCAGTAGCTGGACCAGTGTAATCCTCATCCTTCTGATTAACCATAACTTGAACCTCACGCATGTTCTGACCAGATGCCACCACTGCTTGCTGAATTTCTAGAGGAGCTATCCCCTGGCGCATATCCTGTAGAGCCTGAGCATTCTCTGGTATGGACGTGTCTCTAAAGGGACCTCCGTTCACTTGGAAACCGTTGCGATAGACAGTGACCACAAAACGGTTGTCAGGAGACCTGTTCTGGCCGGGCTCGGGCGGGTTGAAGACTGCTAGGCCTGACTTCTCCCCTCCTGTGAAGGAACTAGTCGCATTAGGGTCTATGCCACCCTGGTCACCATTGTTGCCCGAGTCGAACAAGCTTCGGATGTTAGACATGTGTCAATGAGAACTGAGATGACATGAGCATTATATACAACCTAACTGTCGACATAAAGCCCTCTGGAGGGAATTACACAGACATCCACTCTCCTTCTAACTCTGAATACCTAGATGCCCAGCGCCCCGTTCACCAACAACAATAACATCAAATACTCATCACAGAGATCTAGTAATACCACACAATAGCATAAACGAACATAGCATAACCTCCTACACCTTCCTACGGGGTCGGTTGAATCGCGTTGAGATTATTGAGGGATAGCTGCATGGTAACGGTCACTGGAGACTATCTGCTCCTTTCTTACCCTGGGCGCGCGCGAGCTTTCTTAGCGGAGCGAAGCTGGGCCCCGGATCGCAAGAACCATTTTGAAAACTGATTGGTTGAGGATTCCCTCCTTTCGTAGAAGCATGGGGAATCAGTCCAGCAAGCTGACTTTGGAGGAGCAGATGCGCGCCAATAAACGCATGATAAACCGGGCCGTTAGGGAGCTCGATCGGGAGAGGATGGGGTTGCAAAGGAATGTACTAGGCTGGAGGACCGGTACGGTAAAGGGTAACTTCGGGTCAACTTTAGGAACAAAAATTAATAACCGATATCAAACAAGCTGCTAAGAAGAATCAGATGGGACCAGTGAAAATCATGGCTAAGGATTTGGTAAATTCGATGGAGTCCTTAAGGGAAGAGCCCAACAGTGCTGGTCAGGTCAGAACTCGTCGATACGAGTCGAAGTTTTTGGAAATGAAGTCGCATCTACAGGGTGTCAGTTTGAGGATGCAGACTGTCAAATCGACAGAGGCAATGGCGAGGAGTATGAAGGGATGCACCCAGGCTATGGTAGTAGTAGTAGTGATGGTGGTGAGAGGGTAGAAGTAGCTTTCAGGCTCGTATGAATAAACAGCTTAATCTACCCCAATTACAGAAGATAATGCAGGAGTTCCAGGATGAGACGGAGAAGATGGGCTTGACTGAAGAGGTAGTAGGAGTAGAGAGACGAGTGGTATTGGTGTAATACCATCATATAGGTTATGGGAGATACCATTGATGATGTCCTTGGTGAGGTTGGTGATGAGGAAGAGGAGGAGGCCATAGTGGGCCAGGTCTTGGAGGAGATTGGTGTTGATATGAATGAGGTCTTGGCTAATGCTCCAGGATCAGCCTTACCTGCTGGTAACATTATGAGGTCTCAGGTTCGATCCTATCATCATGCATTTTTCTGTAGGCCAGAAGACTTCGGTGGGAGTTGGCAAGAAAACTCAGCAACAGGCTGTCGCTGAGGGTGCGGCTGCTGCTACTGGCAAGCCAAATGGTAGTAGGACAGACAATAAGAAAAACAACGGAGGGAATGATGATGGTAGTAATAAGGACTAGGACTTGTAGTTGACCTGTATCTTTAGTAGGATCTCCTCCATCCCCTCCACCACCTCCAGAGAACGACTTGGAAAGTAGACTCAATGCATTAAAGCGATGATAGATGTTTCAAGAGAGGGTATATCTACCGTTTTGTAAAAGAGAGCTGATCCCTACTGTATATCAACTGTCACTATGCTATCTGGAGCCTCATCATTGCCTCGTCGAACCCTCTCCATTGCTTGCCAGTCCCGTTGTGTTACTACTACCATCAAGGCATTACCTCAGCTCTAACATTCTCTTGTATGGATTCCGGTGCAGGAGCTCCTATATCATCACCTGAGCCCTCGTCTCGTGGTGGTGGTGGTAGCGCCGGGGATGTCATAGATCGAGCCTCGGGGATAGCTGCCAACCGACTAGCACGGCATCTTGCAGGTGGTGGTCCCTCTGCTGCTGGTGGGTGTGAGACCTCGCCTTCCACCACCGACCCTCACTATTCATTCTTGGGACCATGCACGCCTTCCTCCCGTGCTGTGGTAAGGCGATGGCGTCCAGTACAATATGGATGTACTTCTGAGAAGGCTATGGAGCTCCCTGGAGATAGATCGGGCGCGGCTAGTGTTGTTTATAATGATGCTTTATACGTACTAGGGGGGTATGGTGGTAGTGGACGTCTGGACGATCTTTTCAAATTCGACTTCAACACCAGGCTTTGGTGAGTGTAGTCGTCGTTATGTGGATTTCTCATTTTGGGACAGGTCTCAAGTGCATACCAAAGGAGATACGCCAACAGGGCGGGAGAATAATGGAGCTGTAGTTATCAAGAACCATATGTAGGGGAGAAAGGCTTTGGAAGGGGAGGCTCGCCAGCACGCCAGCCTGTTAGGTATTTATTTGGCGGTTACTCGGGATATAACTGGCTTAATGATTTTCATTGTTTTAATTTTGATACATCCACTTGGGCGCCAGTTGAAGTGAAAGGTGGGAGTCCGCCCTCTACGAGGTTCGGATATGTCTCCAGCGTGCATGGTTCGGTATTTTTTGTATTTGGTGGTTACGATGGCCAGACTTGGCTAAATGATATGCATGAGTTTGATGTGGAGGAGGGAGTTTGGTCCCAGACCCACGTATTAGGGTATATTCCCACGGGTCGATCGTGCCCGAGTTGGGCCTACCATGAGGGTAGCGTATACCTCTTTGGAGGCTATGATGGAGTGCATCGGATGAATGACTTCCATCGATTTGAGATGTCTAATAGGAAATGGTCGGTAGTGGCTACGAGGAGCTCAGGCCAGCCTCCTTCTCCCCGCTACTTCCATGCTAGCGTAGTGCATGGCAACTCATTGTAAGGGTAGTGTCATGATGATGATATTGGAAGTTGAGCCTTCCACAGGTATCTATTTGGTGGCTATAGTGGACAGGAGAGGCTTAATGATCTCCATGAGTTTAGGTGAGATCTCTCTCTAGGGAGTCGTTATAGTTGTGTTAGATTCGATCTTCAAACGTGGTTTTTGGTCCAGACTGAGAATCCACCATCAGGAAGGAGCTCATTAGTTGCTCAGGTAGGAGTAGGCTATCTCTAGTTTTTACTAGACTGTGAGAGGCATCAGGTACATAACAACTCTTTATATGTATTCGGTGGCTATAACGGATCAATAGTTCTCAATGACTTCCATGAATTCCGGTAAGGGATACTCTCGTTGTTAATGACATTTTGTTCATCGCCAAGTTTAGGTTTGACCCCATTCACGTACCAGCAAGCACCATGGAAGATGACCTCCGACGGTGAGCTCAGCCCTATGCTGGTAATCCTGTAGCTCGTCCTCATCAGGTTGATGACGGCGCCAGAGTTCGCGGATGTGGCGTTCCTTGTGGAGGGTCGTCGACTATTGGCCAACAAGGCCTTGGTAATGAGCATTCCTACCATCAATGAAGTACTTGCTCATTTTAGTTGGCATCGCGTAGTGAGCATTTCTGCGCTATGTTCTACTCTTGTGGGTTGAGAGAGGCGGCAGCTGCTACTGCTGGAAGATCTCATCAAGGTGATGGAGGCTCGGCGTGTGTAGTACAACATGCTCAGACAAACTTATTAGAGGTGACCTCAAGGCTGGCCACTGCCACTTCGAAGAGTTTCATCATCTAGGTTCCGATTACAGACGTCGACTATGAAACTTTCAATTTGCTTTTGGAATACATCTATACCGATAAGGTAATAGCAGCATTCGGAGGCTCGCAGGTGTATCGTTCTAGAGTAGGTCAGTCCAGACCTCAACACAGGACAGGCTTTGTCGTTGCTAATCACTGCTGGAATGTTCTGTATCGACAGGTTGCGGGTAAGTAGGCTTATGCTGGTCCTTAGCCTGTTACTAGTGGTTCAGGCAATATGTGAGGATATAGTACGGCATAATATTACTATACAGAACTGCGTAGGTTGTTGTTGTTACGGAAGAGGAATATGAGTGTTGCTGGCTACCCGTAGGTGGAGGTATTGATAACAGCTCATCATCATAATGCAGATGGTCTTAAAGAGATCTGTCTAGAGTTTTTATTATCCAACGAAGAGGCGTGTAGGTTTGGGATGCTCGGCTAGTGCTTTGTGAAGTCATACGTCAATAATAACGTTGAATTCAATGTCGTCCTCGTTGGTCTCCGCCTCGTAATTTCATTGATGTGGCGAGCGAGATTTGAACCGGAGTTCGGAGACGTCCAGTCGACATCTTAGGGGTTTGCTCCTCGCGAGGATCAAGTCTGAAATCTAATATCTATTGCAGCGTCAATTCTTACTTACATCACGTAAGCATCATTCTGATGGCTTCAAGGACCTTATCGGGGAGCCCCAGTTGATGTAAGTGCTAATGCTACCAGTCAATACCCCTAGTCCTGTCCCTTAGGTATGAGCTCCTGGTACGGAGGAAACCCTCTAGTGTTATCTCCCCTGGTATGGGCTATTCTAACAATGATCCACATCGAGGTAGGCCGCTTCATGATCAGCTCTGCTGCTGTATGGTTGGTGTGCAGGAGGTGGGGGAGGAGGATCCAGCATGAGAGCATCACCATCCACTTGGCGTTGATACACCTATGACCTAGATGACAACATTTTAATAGTCATCTTTGTGATGTACACATTCAACTCTACTACTGTTGGGTTTGTTTACTATAGGCTACCAACGATTGGTAGTTTTTATCGATTTCTCTATGCGTGCGTCGTTGTTCTCCTTCTTCATCGTTGGTATCACATTGGTCGTGGCCTTGAGAGACGGGGAATACTTCTATTCTGATGGCATTAGGGAGGGTTTGCATCTTTCCAAAGCGGGGCACGATGTAGACATCAGTCTTACTCAAAGGGATAGGCATGGACCAAGTTATGCGAAGACGTTTCGTTTAAAGGGGAGACTACAGGGGGAGACTGCAGAGGACGAGTGCTTGACTGATGTGACGTTTATGCAGAATCCTGACAAGTTTCGTGGCGATGTGAAGGCAGAGGGAGCTATATGTTTCAATAGCAGCAACTATGTCATCTTCAATGGTATACAGTTGGATAGCCTCACCAATGCAGTTAAGCTGAGGCCTTGGAGGGTCGGTGCTTTCATCGCCGTTGGCACCTTCAAGGGCTCAGTACCCCAATTCGGTATGACTGTCGTATTCAATGACTTACAGCATGTGGATGCAGTGAGGGAGGGGAGGGTGATTGTGGAGGGGTCTAAGAGGTTTAAAGAGCACAGCGAATATCAAGTTACCTTTCACCAAGACTTAGCTAAACTTAATAGAATTCATATCACAAGTAGCGTGAAAGTAGAGAAAGACAGTCGTTTTGGAGGTAGGAGAGGGAACGCTGTTGGAGACATCATTTGTCGTGATGCGAGATCGACATTTTACTACCGTCACCCGCTGCTCCTCGTGGACATACCTAAGGAGGTGTTCCTGGATGGGCAAGAGAAATGGGGACAGTCGGTGCCGATGAACGGCTTGAGGATCCTACTCATGCGGGAAGATGACGATAAGGCAGATGCGGTAGTGAAATCTAGCATGCTCAAGAGGGGCCGCAAACGCATGTCGAAGAGAGATGTGATGCTGGCTGATGACGAACTCGCGATAGAACTGGACTGACCAGTGTTGAAGGCGACTAAGAATGTGATGATGCAGTGCGATTGTTGATGTTTACTACTTTATAAACTATGCAACGATCTTAGTGTCCATTGTCGTCATGATGATCCATGTACTCGCAATCACGGTTCTGTGTTATCAGTAGTGCAAAGCCGGGCTTTGGAGGATTCTACCAAGGAGAGCGCCCTTAGTCGACTGGGTGACAACTCGTTATGAATTCATCGATGATGCGGAGCGGTTATGGTGAGACAGTGGGCGGCATGGCGTCGTCGTCGGTGGGGCTAGCAGGCTAGGGTATCTCTCTTGTCGTATGCACCCTACACTGCACGTAGTGTAGGTAGCACACCATCTTGCTGTACAACTTCCTTGCCAACTACTTATGGTGGCTCAGAGAGGTTTTATAGTTTAATTATGCTTCATTAATATTTGCATGTACTTAAACATGCGTTTTGTAGAAGATCTGAATCGCGCTATCAACAATACAGTGTATTTGATTCCTAGTAGTAGTAGCCTCCCATAAGTGTATGCCTTCTATCTACTGAACAACATGAACCATGCTGATTCCAATTATATACGAGACCTCCTTCGGAACGATGGTTGTGGTGTTATAGTAGTCGTGCGAGGCCCCTTACGAAGGCCCCCGATCAGATTAGAAAGGATCCTCGTCTACGGCGGCAGTCTTTTTCTTTCCTTATGGCGGAGGAGTACCGAACTAGAAGAGAAATCCTTTCATGGCTTCTACCATTTATTATCATTGCTCTCACGACGACATCATGGCGACTGGCGATTCATCAACAACAATCACTCTCATTGACAAGTAGGCTAACTCTCGTACATCCTACTCAATGCCCCCTTCCTTGGATATGTTGTCGACTCAATGTTCCTCTCAGAAACCCTTCGTGATGAATTGATAGTCCTTGATAAGAGAGAACTTTTCTCCGGAGAGTAAGAAGGGAAGGATCTACGGCCCATGCTCTCGAGTATCCACCAGTTCAGGTGGGCAATCGGAAGTCTTCATCAATGCTCTCCAAGGCCGTTACGTGAGGACTTCTCATCGTGGAATGTGAGTGCCTATGAAGTGCGGCGCTGTCCATCAAAGGACATCAGAGGTAAGCCTCTGGCATTCCGTGCTCGCCGCCGGCTGGAGTTCTAATCCGCTGATCGGGGCCAAGCCTGTCAATGCAATAGTCTATCCAGCTAACAATACTCAGGTGCTGCATACCACTTCGCTCTCGATAATTCAACACACCCGCTGAATAATATATGTGACGAGGATGGACTTTGTAACCTTCCTAATGAGGCTTCCACCAGTTGTTCTATTGACTTCTACGCTTTGGATGAGTACCCGAGAGTACTTCCACATGAAGAAGTAGCATATCCCAATCAGAAGCCTCGCACGAAGATGCATCTCCACGGAAGTCATTTCCAGCTAACTCATGATGCTCTTATAGTTCGCAACTGCTCCGATACTGTCGAATGGACCCTCTTCCATTTGCGACGTGTACCACAAGGCCCGGCTCACAAATCAATATCACGACGTGAAGCGGCTCTCGCCCTTACTGGTGTTTTTGGTGCTGCTTTCCAGCCCGCATCCCATGACGGGCGAGGAGGAGGTGCGTACAGCACAGACCATGTGACATTGATAATTATAGACGCCATCAGCCGAGCTCATTTCATGCGAACATTCCACAAAACTCGAGAGTATGTGGAGACCAAACGAGCTGCTCGGCAGGGCTATGTGATGGGTGGTTTTATCGCGACGGGTAAATTCACCATGCTGGCTATGACATCATTCCAAATTGGTTATTTCAACCCGTTGACGCCTCTCATGGAGTATGCCACTGATGATGGGAGAACTAAAGGACTGGTGAGTGGGTAGAGATGTACGCATATGCGGGGGGATGAACTGTTCCGAGCCTTTACGATGATTTTGATTCCATTTTACCGTTAGGCCCAATACGCGAGGGATGCCGGTATGATATCTGCTGTATGCTCCGGTGTCGAGGGTTACAATCTATTATCCCACAACTGGAAAGACGGACAGCTTGGTCCTCATCACTATTTGAATTCTTTAGAAGATCAAATCACCGGCCTGTCAGAGATACATGAAAGTAAGACTGTGCTCGAGTGTACTGGGGACCTTCGCCAAGAAGAGTATTGCCTCCCTGTGGGGAAGAGCGTGGCCGAGGTCTATGAGACAAGTGAAGGTGTACGCCTCTTCCAAGAACTGTATATGACGGGTAATCATCAAGGCGACCAACTGTATGGTGTTGGTTGGGATGATGATCTCGTGGAGTACCTCAAGTGGCAAGATGACTTCTACAATAAATTGGGTCAACGACATACTACAATCGTTATGAGTGACCACGGCAACCAATGGGCTGGTCATAAAGCCGCAGCCAATGAGAGATACTCTCCTTTGGCCATCATTCTGTCGAATAAGGAGTTCCCTCCTAATGTGCATGATGTCCTCTCATACAATGAGCTTGCTTTAATAACGAGTGTAGACCTCCATAACACTGTCCTGGGTCTCATGGACGAGGACATGCTGCCAGTCAGCTGTAAGTAGCGGGGCATTCACAAGAATGTTCGAGGCTTGATCAGGTCGTCAAGATTCGCCCAATTGCGACGTCTCTATTCGGAATATATTCACGACGAAAGTGCAACACAGAACTCCTCAGCAAATGGGCATACCAACGAAGTAAGCGTGCATCTAATCGCCACGATCATGTGGCTTGCTTGTCATTCTTGTTTTCAGGGCATCCCCTTGCTCTCGAAATTGGGGAGAAGAATCCTCGAGTGTACCTCCCAGCATCATCGAGGGCATCGTCTCCTTCATAAACTCTCAACATTCATCAGGTTCAGCTTGCCTCGATCTCGAAATCTCTCCTGAAT
>NW_003211602.1:68702-71086 GCF_000006405.1 Perkinsus marinus ATCC 50983
TTAGAGACTCCACAACTGGTCTCAGTAGAAGTAGCGGGGCCCATCAGAGTCGAACTTGATCCACTAGACGTTACACCACTGATCCTCCTCACCAGTTCGACTCTCCTAAGCTTGGCCAGTTGTGTATCCAGGGAGTTGGTAGGTTGATATTGGTAGTCACTTCTTGGTGGGGGACCCGAACATATTGCGTTGCCCATTATTGTTGAAGACGGTCGTCAGAGTTTTAATGCTGATGCTCCCTCGAGATGTCGCCGAGGGTTGCAGATGTGAGAAAAAAACTACCCAACGGCTGAGAAAAAGACTAAAATCTACACCACGTGGACAGCAGTATTGATCTAGTAGAGGATACCTCGACACTGAAGGGCAAAGCTGTTCACTCTGTGTTGAAATTCGGGTATACATAAATGGCAGCAATGGTAATAATCTAAGCGACAAGCTAGAGGGAGATGGGTTATGTAACCAGACGCATACAATCGTAGTAGTAGTAGTAGTAGTAGTAGTAGTAGTAGTAGCGGTAGTAGTAGTAAAAGAACAAGCAGCTGCTGCCCCGACTATCACTATCGCCAACTTCAGGCGTTCCCTTCAGGTTTATCATTCAGATTAATCAAGTCGTTGGTTGTTATGGTCTCGACACCAACAGCATCATCCTGAGGAGGAGAGTTGTTGAACGGACTGTCGGTGAATATGGAGCTGCTCACTGGGGAGGGCATACTACTCCGGTCGTCACCCTTTAGAGCCTGACCTGAGCTGAAGGCTTCCCATTGACCTGGCATGACTTTGACTATTCAAAGGAGGAATAAGATGAACCCCACCTGCACGGGCAGCATCGTGAGGGAGGACTCCACTACTCCAAACATCATGGCCGGTCGTGAATTGACTGGTGTCATCACTTCGAGACGGTATGGCGCTAACATGGGGTGGTGGTGGTGATGGCTCAGCTGGGGATGGTGATGATGATATAGATCCTCCAAAGGCCGTCCACTCAGGTAGGCTATCATCTAAAATGGCAGATTCCGCATCAGCAGGACTCGGGGGATCATCTCACCATTATGTCCGAGTGGAACCTTGGGGGCGAGCACAGTTTTGGTAGTGGAGGAGACTTCGAAGGTCGCAGTCCAAGTAGTCGTGGTAGGGGAGGCGGCAGTCACTGGATGATGAAGAGTTTGGATCAAATAAGGACAAACCTTACTCACTCGAGGGTATAACGGCATCATCGGCAGAATGATCCTCCACTGATGGTGTTGGTAGTCGTCTCTGTGATGGGTTGGGATCCGTGAAGGACTTCCATCCATCTAAGGAGGGGGAGCCTTCGAGTAAGCCGTTGATGATCACCCTCCCTACCATCACCACTGCTACTATCCGTAGCTGCCTGTGGACGTGACGGCTCAGTCCGAAAGGCTTGCCATGATGGTAACTCGTCGTCTACTACTACAATACAGCACTCACAGGAGAGGAGATCGAGATGGTGCGTACTATCAGACGGCGTGCTCCAGTCGGGCGCTGAATGTATCTCCCTTCCCTCATCACTAGAGGAGCTAGTCGGTGATGGATGGATGTGGGGAGGCTCGAGGGACTTCGGTCGCCGTTTGGAGGACTCATGCCTCGATGGCTTCGTCCCTATCACAGGACTAAAGTAACGGGACGAAGAGTCGAACATACCTTCCCGAGTACCCAGGGGCTGTTGACAATCCGATGTATTGGCGACTGAAAGAGAGCGATAGTGATGGGTGAGGACATCACTCCGTCCGACTGGGAGTCAGGTATGTAGATTAGCTCATATAAGGGTATACGATCACGCTTTCCCTGTGAATTATGATAATAAGTATTGCGGAAAATATGGTGGTATTGAACTATTGCCCTTCCTGGGAGGGCCCTCCATAGTAATATCAATGAAGTATTATATTTTCTCTGCTTACCCTTGCTTCCTATCCCATTAACAGTGATTATCCCTTCAACAGCCACACGACTCCAATCGGTGAAAACATCAAGGACCTGTGAGGCGGATCACGAGTACACGAGTACATCGTGAGCCCACGTGATGTACTCGTGAGTACATCACGAGTACATCACGACGACGACGAGAAGATCTTCCTTCCCTCAGGCCGGCGAGATTCGGAGGAAGACTCAGTGTCTAATGAAACGGCTTGATACCTGCTTAGCCGTAGGCCTCCTGGTAGGATCCCGTGATAGCATCCATCGACAGAGGTCAGTGAGTGGCCGAGGGTGCCGTTCTGATGCTTTGGCATCTATATGGTACCTGTACTTGACGGCATATATGAGTGTCGATGCATTATCATCATCATTACTTAGCATTGGAGATGGCCAACACTGACTGGTCTTGGAAAGGGTGCCGATAGCAGATAAGTGTAAATAATATACCTGAC
>NW_003211602.1:71186-75067 GCF_000006405.1 Perkinsus marinus ATCC 50983
AGAGGTCCAGGAGATGACCACCATCACAGTACTCCAACAATAGAGATACTTCTTGGGAGCCGGGCTGTTCACCTGTAAGAGGTTAAAACTACCAAAGCAGTAGAGGTGAATACCTGGTTCGGTAATATGACCGTAACAGTTGACTATGTTGGGCTGGCCGGATAAGGACTCCAGGATCTTACACTCATGCAGGGCCATCTGGTATCGGGTCCTATCCTAAAATATCATCATGATAACCGACACAGGTGGTGCTCTACTACTACGACCTACTGTACATTTCATTTTCTTCATAGCAAATGTCTGACTACTGTTAACGTCTCTCATGAGGCTGACATATGCGAAGCCACCTGATAGTAAACATACTTGTCATCAAGGTGCAGTGACTTCATATGCTACCCTCAGACAATGGCTTCTCCTCAACTACTTCACGGTCACCAATCTTATATACACGGCTGGGGGTCTTCTTGCCTTTCACCTGTCAGATGATAATGCTAGAGTAAGGTACCCCCTTATGCCACTTTGGTGTCCCCTCCATTCTTTGTGGTGGTGAATGCCTCGACGAGTCGGTTCATGGGATAGTTGTTATAATGATGATGAATTCAACGTGAAGGAGACAGTTGTACAAAAATGGGCTGCGATGACACCGATGCGGATCTTATATCGATCTGTATAACCCCAGACTGCCCTAACGCAAGTCAGCATTCGAAGTGTCACCAACTCATCGCGATTCTCCCACTCACTGCATGATACTGTGGTGTTCTAATGAAATGACCATCGTCTAGGGCGTGTGTATACGGTTTGAGCACTACTCTCGTATTACCATCACATCCTACTACTACTACTACTACTACTACTACTACTGGTGCACATTTCCGCTAGTTATCCCTTGGGTACCTTGCCAGGCTTCTTGGGAGCCGAAGCGGAGGTGTCCATCCACGGGGGGGACACTATGAACACCGTCCTTCACTTAAACGTCGCACTACCACACAACCAACAAGTAGAGTAACCTGTCAAGGAATTCTCCTTGATCCGTGGATTATCTTTATCACTGGCAGGATTTTTTCGGTTGATTCTCCCGGCTAATAGTTTATCGATCAGCAAGGTAGCATATACTCGTCCAAGAGTCAGTAGACAGCACGCATATACAAACGATAGAACCAACTCAAGTGTAGACTCAACGCACGAATCCTGAAGCGTAGAGCATGAGTCCCCTACAATGGAGGGAATTATAAACAAGTCATCCTGCTGCACATTACTCTGAGTAGCAAAACGCTCTGAAGTAGGCGACTGGACTAGCACGTATGAACACAGAACATGTCACTATTACTTGTGCCGCACTCGTCAAGGTAGCACCCCGATCGAGATAAGACGCAATGTTCCAGACAAACTCTCTCTGTGTGCTTGACCATGCCAAACCCTGTCCTCAGCACCAACCAAAAACTCGCGAAGTGGATGTAGGACCATCAAAGGCTGACTACTACTGAGAATGCTGATGGAAGGGCACTTTATTGTTGCTCGCTCTCTCGAAACAGGAAAATGCTGTTCTGAGTGGAGACTGGCACATAGCCTACAGAAATCGGCTGTAGCGTCCCATGCCAAGGACGGGAATAACGCTCAGTCAATCCAACTGGCAGCAACCCTCAGTGGAAAATATCTAAAAGAGGCTCGAAGTTGAGAAGGATAAATAATTGATTGGTTACACTCGTCTTCCCGACAGTTCTGTCTGGCGAGCAGCACTAGTGTGACCCGAGGAGACTATAGAACTCAACAAAGTGAGTGACAAGTGAAATCGCACGATCAAGTTTACTACAACGAGCACTAATGAAAAAGGAGCAATACGCGATAACGAAGCATAGACAAGCATAAATGTATGAGGGCTTTAACCCGTCTTTGTTATACCAATAGAGCCTCGTCGTTAGAGGGCAGTGGAAGAGTACAGCTTATGATGATGATGATAGAGTTATGGTAGTAGTAGTACTAGTAGTAGTAAAGGGTTATGATGATACACTACTCAAGCCGACAATCGTGGATTCTTGTCGTTATACTCATAGTATTTCGGGTCGCCTCTGCCAGAGGTATATCTCCCCTCCCCTAGTCCATCCTCTGGCCAATGGGTCGGGTCCAGGGGCATGTACCTGTGAACAGCCCCTCAAATTCGCTCCCCATCCGACTCTTTCTTGATCCGATATGGAAAGCGACTCAATAATTGACGTCTACCTCCACTCCTCTCGGGTGCCATTGCTACCATCCCAAATCTACAGTCCTCTTCATAATCATTTTAACAAGGGGGATCGACAATAGTTGTTTCCCCTACCTGTTGAATCCGATAGGCCGAGGCTTGTGCCAAGCCAGACATGTGAAGGAGTTGCTGTTCACTGTCCGATTCTGGTATCATTACGGGTACCTTAACTGGTATAGACCCTGAAGAGGAGTACTAGTATAATGATGAGTATGTCGAGAGGCAGAAGTAGGCTACTGGAACAGTCAGGGTCGAAGTACTCAGCCTTAGTGACTTGTCCTCGGCATCGTAATGCATTCCCTCCTAATAGGACCTGCAACAACAACAACACCGCAGATTAATACACTGATAATAGCATATCACATTCCACTATCACTACCACTGTATCAGGTGGACCATAGACACCATGAAACCTCTGTGCCATCACATTAACCATGCTCTGGACTCTGCTACACCACACCTTAGTAGCTTCTGCCTCTGATAGATTACCCTGCATCTGAGAGGGGATCTAAGCTGTCCATGGCGACGTAATGATGCTCGTATAACCACCTCCTTGGGTAGATCAGGGTGCTTCCCTCTCAGCCTCTTCCATGTGAGCATATCCAATGCGAAACGTATCCTAGCCTGATGATGGGGTATCTTGCATCTGATACCAAAACACTGTGAAGACACTGTTGTATTATAAACGGTCTTTAGTACTGGTTCTGATCTTTGAGTTGGATAATTTTACCATCCTCACTTACTTTCAACCCACCACAGTATCTACCACCATTATACATGATCATGCACTGATCCCAATAACACTGTTACCCATATGGATCATTGAGGGGCATTTTAGTAAACCATATCCAACTCTGCCACATGGCCAACTCGATAGTCTTGGCACTCAGGGCATGCCTATGATGTACACCATGGGATGGGGGACGATAGAAGGTAGCAGCAGCCTACACACAAGGAGGCATAATCAGAGGAGCTACCCAACATTTCCTATACTACCGGAGCTGTACCAAGTACCACTACTAGCCCTGCACTAAGGTTCCTACAGGATGGCATGCAGGCTACCCCCATGGCTGCTGCTAGGTTATCCGCAACAGCATAGATCTTAGCACAGGGGAATAGGACCGAAAATGCACTCTTGAAGTTGAACCTGATAGGAAAATATCAGAAAGAAGGTTATCATGAGCAGGAAGAATACCCCCTGAAGAGAGGCGATAGACTGGGCATGTTTTTAACAGTACACATATCCTCCTTATCTAGATCCGTTGTTAATTCGACTGTACCAGGAACCTAAGGACACATACCTTGTGAGCTTGGCATGATGATGCTGATGATATCACTACCGAGAATACGACTCTATCGACTTGATGCATGGCCACTGGCAACTGTTTCTGCCATACATATGGACTAGGTGGCATGCCTGGTTCCTGCTTCTCCTCCTCCTCAGACCATCAGTTGAGTCCACATCCTCATCGTGTGTTGAACCAAGCTAAAGCCATAGAGTCCAAGTAGATAGACTAGAGTATACCCACCAAATGAGAGGCCAATCTCTTCCTTAAACTTTCAAGTCTATTGGGCTTGTCCCAAAGAGCAGCACTCTCAGCCGCAGTAGGAGCACTCTTTTATTACCTATCATACACTGTAC
>NW_003211602.1:75167-76627 GCF_000006405.1 Perkinsus marinus ATCC 50983
GCTATATGACCCGATTCAACTCCAGAGGCTGCTGCATAGTGCATTGCACAGTCAATATGCCACCACTCATGCGGACAGCTTCTATTACTGCACTTGATCATGACTATGCTGGAGACGTGCCCACGTTTACAACCACAGTACTGCGAATTATCTTCTGCAGGGGGGTGAGTTGGCCACGTAATATTGGTGTAGTCTTGCTCTTCAGGGACCCTCGGTATATTGGCATCCTCCGGGAGAGCGTCTGCTCGTTCATCCTGTTGAATATCAGGGGAGCTTACAAGATTTTGGGAATCATTGGGAGCTTTTGCCAGCAATTCTTCGTTGACTCTCCTTCGTTTGTTATGAGTAGTCCTTTCTATTCCATATCTAGCCGTGGTGGGTATACTTGGTTCTTGTATCAGTCCACCACCATCACGCTTCTGTCGGGGCGGGTTGAAGAAAGTCGTAACTGTAGCCCAGTCTCTCAAAGCTTGAGGAGTGGAGTCCAGTCCCATGCTGTAGGCAATGCACACTACATGTGGGCAAATAGTATCTGCCGCCCATTGTGCGCAGGTACACCATGGGCCTTGTGGAGGCAGGATATTCAAGTCGGCCGACTGACTATAGCTCACAATTGAGTATGAATCATACTGTATGATCTATTCATCGCGGCTGCTTCATCCAAGGAACTGTATTGGCTGCAGCAGTAGTTTTTAACTGACGTATTGCCAGCATTGTTGATGAAGTCTCGTAAGTCCGCGGGAACGGCCTCCTTGGATCGATCAACGAATAGCCATCGAACCGCCCCTTCGCGGAGACCTTCGTCAGAACTTATCATTTTCCAGGACCGTGGGATTTGACAGAAGCTGTTGGTGATATAGAATGCTGCAGCACTAGCGCGTAGTTGTCTGTCAGGCATGCCTAACAAATATTTGTTAGATATAGTTACTACTACTACAACTACTACTATCAGAACTCAAATTATATGCTGATTTGATCGAGAGTAATTTGATGAATTTGATTGATCTGATGAATCACAGAGTAATCATTTTCAGGCTGAAAATGATTACTTCTTCGTTAGTAGTCGGACGAGACTGCTGGGGCTGGGGCGAGGACCTGACACAGTTTCACTGGAATATTATGTTACAAGAAATTGCAGAGCGAGCGAAGCGAGCAGAGCACATACCGCAACTGTTGCGGTATATGTTCTGCTCGCTTGTTGTTACGCACCATGTTGTTACAACACGGTGCAACGACTCCTCTATATATGTGGAGATGGTGGAAAAAAATCGGAAAACTCGATTATGCCAACAGCTCGAAAAGATATGCACGAATATGCTCCTTCGTCACGAGGACCTAGTACTATAGAGGAAACCGAAACGTTAGAAACGGCAAAGCGATGCTCTAGCCCCACAGCGGGGGACTTACATCCGTCGCCACTTTCTCCTTCACCGTTTATCCTCCACCACATTCGTGACGAC
>NW_003211602.1:76727-94899 GCF_000006405.1 Perkinsus marinus ATCC 50983
ACCTGCGACGTGTGTCTGCGTGCAAACACAACTTTGCACGCAGTAGTGGCTTGCTCGGGTACTAATGTGCGCTGATCCGATCTAGATAGTTTAGTACACTAACAGTTTATCCTGATACTCTTATCGTTCGAGTTTTATCTTCTTTGAATATGTCTCTGGGTCGAAACCCGGTTCTACGATGGTATTTTATGGCACTTAAAACTAAAAAATTGGAGAGTCTCATTAAAGAGACTCTTTCGTGAGTGATCAGGCTTAGAATTATAAAGTATTACGGGGTCATCAAGACGTAATTCGACCAAGTGTTGAGTTAAGTGATTCAAACCTATACCAATATCTTTGCTATATTATGCAAAGTGTAGTACATAGCTGGGCTGCATAGCGTGCGCATGCGTGCTGTCTCCAGGGTTGTGAACGAAAAAGTTTTTGTTCGGGTCGCGAAGGAAGGACCATGTTGGTAAGGTGATAACTTAGCGCTGATTAGATGCAACTCTATCGAAGTCAGATAACATCGTTGATCAGATCAACTTGATCTGCCGGACTAAGAGTTCGTCGCTGCAGATTGATTACATCTCAACACGAGCTGCGACCGTTCAACATACATCACCGGTAGCATCATGGACTTTAAATTTGATAAATATATCGATGATGAGTAAAAACTTATAGTGAATACATAGCATGTATGGATAATGATAAAGTTAGTAGTATGGCAGGTGTCGCAGGGATAAATATGGATAGTGAAGGGATAAGTGTATAAGAAATGCGCATAGAACAGCCATGATGATTGTGAACGTAGTCATTAAATGCGGCTGGTTCCCATAATTATATGAATAACAGATATCAGTCACCAAAATTTACGAATACAAAATATAGATAGAAATGCCATGACAGGTTGCTAGTCTGAGGATAAGCTTAGACATACATCCACAATCTACTAACTATCATCTCATTAGTCTCCTCGAGTTCTCGCCCGGGTCGTACATGTAGCTCCTCGACACGTGAAACAATACCATCTCTTGCGGTTTCCCAGTGCCGCTATATGACCCGATTCAACTCCAGAGGCTGCTGCATAGTGCATTGCACAGTCAATATGCCACCACTCATGCGGACAGCTTGTATTACTGCACTTGATCATGACTATGCTGGAGACGTGCCCACGTTTACAACCACAGTACTGCGAATTATCTTCTGCAGGGGGGGTGAGTTGGCCACGTAATATTGGTGTAGTCTTGCTCTTCAGGGACCCTCGGTATATTGGCATCCTCCGGGAGAGCGTCTGCTCGTTCATCCTGTTGAATATCAGGGGAGCTTACAAGATTTTGGGAATCATTGGGAGCTTCTGCCAGCAATTCTTCGTTGACTCTCCTTCGTTTGTTACGAGTAGTCTTTTCTATTCCATATCTAGCCGTGGTGGGTATACTTGGTTCTTGTATCAGTCCACCACCATCACGCTTCTGTCGGGGCGGGTTGAAGAAAGTCGTAACTGTAGCCCAGTCTCTCAAAGCTTGAGGAGTGGAGTCCAGTCCCATGCTGTAGGCAATGCACACTACATGTGGGCAAATAGTATCTGTCGCCCATTGTGCGCAGGTACACCATGGCCCTTGTGGAGGCAGGATATTCAAGTCGGCCGACTGACTATAGCTCACAATTGAGTATGATCTCTTCATCGCGGCTGCTTCATTCAAGGAACTGTATTGGCTGCAGCAGTAGTTTTTAACTGACGTATTGCCAGCATTGTTGATGAAGTCTCGTAAGTCCGCGGGAACGGCCTCCTTGGATCGATCAACGAATAGCCATCGAACCATATGCTCCTTCGTCACGAGGACCTAGTACTATAGAGGAAACCGAAACGTTAGAAACGGCAAAGCGATGCTCTAGCCTCACAGCGGGGGACTTACATCCGTCGCCGCTTTCTCCTTCACCGTTTATCCTCAACCACATTCGTGACGACCTCTGCCTCCCGGCGCCTTCGATCACGTCGTTCGCGCCAATACTCCTGAATTTTGTACGCGGCCGCCTTGCGGATATGCTTCCGATACCTACCATGGGCATCATCGAAAAACAAACGCCAGGACAGAGAGGAAACTCTCACACAAACGGCAGCAAACGGCGGCAGATGAACTTGATGATGACTACGAGGCGGAGAAAATACTGATGGGACCATTTCCAGCAGTTCTGCCGTCGCCGCTGTATAATGAGAAGGCGGCTCAAAGCCTAGAAAAGCACCATCAGGAGCCGACTCTGACGCTGGCAGTACATACCCGGATGTAGCATTGTTGGCAGTATCTCCTTCTTTTGATGATGGAGGTCGCTATCGTGCAGAATGTCAAAGTTGCCCGTAATACTTACGTAATGCCTACTCAAGGGTTTAACTTCTGGGTATTGTTGAGTCGTCAATACGTACAATCGTACCAAACCATGAGACACAACTGATACGATGCAAAAAGAGAGAGGATACTCGAAGATGGGACTCAATTTAACTGTTATTTCATCTGATTCAATCGCGACGTGCAAGAGCAATCATGTGTTTGGTATTCAGCATTGATCATAACTCGCGCTGTCTTCAGAGTGAATGATATATCTCACTAGAGTGCTGTCACGCTTTGACCCGATACTAAGTGACTCACTTGAAGTGAGACACGAGGTGTGACACCTCTGATAGATACTTAGTAAGTGCACAGGGCATGAACATGCACCAAAATGGATATAAGACGCAATACCGTAATCGAACGAGAAATGCTATCCCATAACTATGTTTGCTCGATTGTATATTACTTGTACGAATAATGCAAAAGGGCAAGTTTGCTAATAACACTAACAGAGACGGAGTTTGAGCGAATGAGCAAAACGCTAGTATATATTCTCGCAGGTCGTAAGTTACAAGAGAGCAAATAGCCGAAACATAAAAGTAGCGCAGCGTTATCACATACCGGTAACTGCCAATTTGTATATTTCATGCAGGAACATCACACAATAGCAAACCTTAGAAGGTGCCAGACTGCATAATTACAACGCAAAACATATTAAACAGCAAATGAGCAAAACTTGCCAAAATTACGAAAACGCGCGGGCGAAGCACACTTGGGCAAAAGCGCCAGCGTGTAAAACATTCCGGGGAAATATACAATGCAGCAAAAAAAGAGCAAAAAAGAGCGACTTGCTGGAAAACATCCTTGGATTTGCTACTTTCAACATTTGGTTGCTAAAACCTATACCAGAAATTGCTAGGTTGTAAATGTGGTTGCTACTTTGTAACTGAGAAAGCAGCACATACAAAAGAGCAAGAAAGTGAGACTGTCAGAAATTATAGCATTTGCAAAAATGCTTCCTTAGCAAAAAGTTGCGATTGCCGGATTGTATTACACCGAAACGGATGGGCTGGAGGAAAGCAGCTAGGCTGAGCCTAGTAGGCTCCATCGTCAGTCTCATTCTTCCTCCAGACTCTGGACTAACAGCATCATAGAAGTCTGCTCTTTTCAGAGCCTTCTGGATCTGAAAGAATACCCTTGACTGAGGTTATACTACTGGCACAACCACCTCGATATGGTTGACCCCAGAACTGATATTATCTGAATACCATGGCTGATACAATTACACCACCGGTGATACCACGGCTGAGCCGAGTCGGCTCTCTCTTTACGAGTCTGCTTCTGGGCCCCTTCCCAGATTCTGCTAGCTACAAGTAGTCTATGATGGGTAAGAGAGTGAATAGATGACCTCTGAATAATATACTGAGATCCTTGACAATACGTGTAGGAGTTTGGTGGACTAGGCATACTTGAAAATGGACTCTGTGAATCCGCGGATGAAGGGTCGGAAAAGAGCAAGACCGCGAGTGTAACTTACACTGGCTAGTAATTCAATTACACTTACACTGTGTAAGCCTTGTGTTGTAGCTGGCCTTGATCACGCTCTTGCGGCCAAGGGAATACAACCCCAGCTCGAATGCTAACACCCACATGGTACAGCACTAGCGCGGCTTACCGACCGATCCAGCCGACTCGACAAGCACAGATGAGCTGTGCTTATGCATGTTAATGGAATTTACAGACACATACGATACATACTATGCACTGCATACTATAGAGCAGGTAGCTGATAAGGTGTCCGACAGAAACAGTCAGCTAACTGACAGCCAGTATTGGAGTTCGCCAAAGTTATCGAGAGACTAACGACAATAACGAATGCTTAACCAATACAACTCGTTCACCACATTTTCTTCAACATTACTTCCTCTTAAGTAGCAAATGTAAATCAAAACACCCTCAACCTCATGTCAACCCCTCTAATTGGTAAATGACTCATCGTAACACAATACATAGTAGTGTGGTGGGATCAAGAGAAACAGGACTAACTAGTCATAGACTAATCTGGTCTGCATAACAGAGGACCTCACAGTGTTCATCGACAGCTAACTCGCAGATATACCAAAAAATTTAACGATCAGTAGACTATTTCAGTGGTCTTATTATAAAACAAGGAGATTGCAGAGAACCGAATACTTTTTCGGTTCAACAACAATTTGATAGGGACGGTACCAGATGATAAGAACGAGTAAGCAATCTAGAAAATACAACATATTATTTCCAGTAGGGAATTATCGAATTATCCGTTCACACGGAGAAAAATAGTGATCGTGGTCATTGAAAGGAGCCTCGCAACAGTCGCTACTTGGTGATAGAGAAGAGCGACTAGAGAAGTGAAACTAAACCTGAGAAAAGGCCAGTATGGTACAACGAAGCGCAATCAATGCGTTTCAAATTGTGGTGGTAAGATTTGCACTCAAGCCGTGCTCTGTCCGAGACATATGTTAGCAATGAGGCCGAAAACACTTCCACTAAGGATACCGGAAATAAGGCCGAATGCCATAACATACCCAGAGACCTCCTCTTCGGATGACCCTTGTGCATGAGTAGGACCTTTCATCATTGATAAGGTACAACCACAACCGTTAGTAATGGCGAAACATCCCATTATGAGATGTTTGAACCAATCATAGTAGAATGGAACCAGCATTGGGTACAAGCTCACACAAATGAATAACGGAATGTAGATGAGACGAGCAATAACCCAAATCATCAAACACCATTCAGGCATGTCGAACTTCAAACTCGGCGCGAAACGTCCGATGGTATCCACAACCTGGAAGGTGTAGATAACCTGTGCTACGAAGTCAGTATTGCTAGGGTCCTCGGACTTCCAATAGGACACTTGTGCAGGGAAGACCACGAAAGTGACACCCATGGTACCCCATGCACATAATGCCATAGGCAAGATATCCTTGACGATGTAAACAACCGGACGTCTAGTCTGACGGGTCTTCAAACTCGCCGTCTTACGCTTCTCCTCAATCTTCAACACCTCTCTCATATAAGGGTGCTTGGAGGTGACGCATCGATACATAGGTATAACAAAAACAGTAATGACAGAAGTGACGCAGAAAAAAACCAGGCACTGCCACTCTGGCTGACGACGTACATTACCAGCATCAAAAATGACTTGTAGCAACATATTGATAGGCCAACCAACCAAACCGGCCACACCTTCGCCAGTCATATCCGCGATCATGCAAGATTGTGGACAAAGAGCTGCCAGACCGAAGGAAGAAGACTCCATCAATGCATGGCCAAAACCGAGCAAGAAGACACAGACTAGAGCAAGGCCGAAACCTAAACCTTCATCGGGACACGGATTCCCATCACCAATAGTCATAGCAACAACAGCAAGAAGGATGTTGAAGATAGCCAGAATCGCACAACCCCAATCAAAACGGGGTGCAAAGCTGAACTTGTTACCTACCCAAATTAGTAGAAGCTGAGCCACGTTGACAGCAATAGAGTATATAATAGGGACAGTTGAACTGAAGTGATTATGAAACTTGGAGTCCAGATAAGGCAGATCAGCCAGAACGAAGTTCCAAGGGGCCAATGCCACAAATCCAAGAATAAGGAACTGCGCCAACAGCGACCAGTCGACCTTGGGCTCTGACTTCTTTTCCTCTTCGGTCTTGAAAGACCTAGCTTCTTCCATATCAACTAGACTGTCGTCTTTGCTTGCAGGAGAACGCGAGCTTTCAGTCGAAGACATTGAATTGAGTTATATAAACTGAAAGAAATACCTGTCGGAAGTCTCATAACAAATGTAATGTCCGACCATAAGGCAGAACTATCCGATTCAATAGTCTCTGGAACCGAATTGGTGAACGCCATGACAGACGATCACCTCCCCAAACGCAAATGTATCACCGACAGTAACATAGCACATTTCATAGTGTGGTGGGATCAAGAGAGACACGACTGGGAAGTCATAGACTATTCTGGTCTGAAAGAGAGAAGATCTCACGGTGTTCGTCGATAGCAAACTCGTACATATATCGAAAAAAGCGATCAGTAGACTGAGTCAGTGGTCTTATTATAAAACAAAGAGATTGCAGCTAACCAAATTCTACTTCGGTTCAACAACAATTTAATAGAGAAAGTACTAGATGATAAGAACGAGTGTGCAATCTAGAGTATACAAAGAATATACGACTTTCAACAGGAAAAGGGACGTCCACACAGAAAAATAGTGCTGATGGTGGTCATTGAGAGGCGCCTCGCGTCAGCCACTACTTTTTATAAAAAGAAGAGCAACTAGAGAAGTGAAACATAACCTGAGAAAGTTTTATATAGTACAACGAAGCGCTCTGAGCAATAAAATGCTCGACCTCAATGCTCGTATAGAGGGTTGTGACTACGAACTCTGTCCAAGACATATGTTACCAATAAGGCCGAAGATACTTCCAGTCAAAATACCGGAGATAAGGCCAAACGCCATAACATACCCAGAAACCTCCTCTTCAGCGGCTCCTTTCGCATGATCAGGGCCTTTCATCATCGCTAGAGTACAACCACTACCGTTAGTAATGGCGAAACAACCCATCACGAGATGTTTGAACCAATCATAGTAGAATGGAACCAGCATTGGGTACAAACTTATACATATGAACAATGGAATGTAGATGAGACGAGCAGCAACCCAAATCATCAGACACCATTCAGGCATGTTGAACTTTAAACTCGGCGCGAAACGTCCGATGGTATCCACAACCTGGAAGGTGTAGATAACCTGCGCTACGAAGTCAGTATTGCTAGGATCCTCGGACTTCCAATAGGACACTTGTGCAGGGAAGACCACGAAAGTGACAGTCATAGTACCCCATGCACAAATGGCCATAGGTAGAACATCCTTCAGAATGTAAATAACGGGACGTCTAGTCTGACGGGTCTTCAAACTGGTAGTCTTACGTTTCTCCTCGATCTTCAACACCTCTCTCATATAAGGGTGCTTGGAGGTAAAGCATCGATACATAGGAATAACGAAGACAGTGATGACAGATGTAACACAGAAAAAAACGAGACACTGCCACTCTTCTTGGCGCCTAACACGACCAGCTTCGAAAATGACTTGTAATAACATATTGATAGGCCAACCAACCAAACCGGCCACACCTTCACCAGTCATATCGGCGATCATGCATGACGTTGGACAAAGAGCTGCAAGACCGAAGGAAGAAGACTCCATCAACGCATGACCAAAACCGAGCAAGAAGACACAGACCAGAGCAAGGCCGAAACCTAAACCTTCATCGGGACACGGATTCCCATCACCAATAGTCATAGCAACAACAGCAAGGAGGATGTTGAAGATAGCCAAGATGCCACAACCCCAATCGAAACGGGGTGCAAAGCTGAACTTGTTACCTACCCAGATCAATAGAAGCTGAGCCACGTTGACAGCGACAGAGTAGATAATAGGGACAGTCGAGCTGAAGTGATTATGGAACTTGGAGTCCAGATAAGGTAAATCAGCCAAGACGAAGTTCCAAGGGGCCAATGCCACAAATCCAAGAATAAGGAACTGTATCAATAGTGACAAATCGACCTTAGGCTTTGACTCCTGAACCTTGTCTTCAGTCTCTATAGGCCTAGCTTCTTCTATATCAGAGACACTGTCATCCTTATCAGTGAGAGAGGGCGATCCTTGCGTGGAAGACATTGAACTTGGTTATATAAACTAGCAGCAACCCTTGACAGTGTATACGACGTCGATTCGGACGTCAACAATGCACAGCAACTATAGCAGAGAGTAAAACCTACACACTGACAAGAAGAATTCCATGACGCTAGCGCTTAAGCTGAGAAAACTAAAGCGGAGACAGGATTTGTGTAGCATACTGGCCTCTCCCCATGTGTCATAGTATGTGGGATTAATGAACATATCTACATAACTCTCGCCTCGACATCGCTGCACCAATCTATAACAACGATTTAGAGATCAATCCTGGTTCTAGTTTATTTCGGAATGCGTCAAGTAAACGGATGAACAGAGTCTCTTTAACAGATAGTAGAGCAACATAATCTTACCGTAAACCTCCCCATGCTCCAAGTATCAACTCATTGTTCTGTATAGAATATATACATCACCTATAGTACAGATGATGTTCTGCATTCATGAGGTTCATAGCATAGCAATCTCAGAATGCTCAACATTTAGTAGAATCCGTCAATTTGACTTTAGCATCTCAACATAGCCAACAACAAGCCAATACTAACTCATCTCGCCCGTTTCACGAACATGTCATCGTATTCATAGACTTGGAAATCCCCCATAACTCACTCAACTTCTCATACACATCTACCTTTAGAAATAGATTAGAAATAACCGGGTACATCACAATAAGATGATTTCTTCATAACCACGAGATTAGACACTGTCGTGACTTTTTGTGACTAGTGAAGACAAGGACGACCTTAGACAAAACCTTATTCAGATTGGACACTGAATCGACCAACACTGTGACCATAGCAAACAGTTGGCACAATCGAGATCGAACTAGAGTCGGGAGCAACCGATCCCAGGTAATAGACCTCAACAACGTCGCACAGATTCGGCCTAGCAACATAATGCACAGGGACAAGATATTGACATGGGGCCTGATCACATTGAATAAGATAAATACTTCTCATCTGTATGACACATGAACAGAATAAAATAAGCATGAGATCCATACAGGACTACTGAGTCAAGATACAACTGAAGCGCTGACGATTGATACAGATCAATAAGTCGAGAGACACGACATAACATTAAAATGCCTACTGACCCAAGCCAATATGAGCACAAAGGCCGAACACGCTGCCGCACAAAATACCAAAGATCAAAGCGAAGGCCATGGTATACCCTGCAACCTCTTGCTCGGCCTTATCCTGACTTACACGAGAAGGACCCTTAACCATCGAAATGGTACAGCCCATCCCATTAGTCAAAGCAAAGAGAGCCATGTCCACATGCTTGAACCAATCCCAATAGAAAGGCTTAACAGTAGGATAGAGACTCGTGCAAATGAATAACGGGATGAAGATACTTCTCCCAAGTACGAAGCACGCAAGGAGCAAGTTCGGCATGGAGATACCAAAGCTAGGTAAGAATCGCCCAACAGTATCGACCACTTGGAAAGTATAGATGACCTGCGGCACAAAACCATCATTGTTAGGATCCTGGGATCGCCACAAGACAACTTGAGCAGGGAAAACGACGAAGGTGACGCCCAGACTGCACCAAGCACAGAACGCCATAGGCGCCACATCTTTAACGATCGCCCACACAGGTCGTCTAGTCTGACGATGTGTCAAAGTCTCCTTGGACCTCTTCGCCTCGATCTTCAAGACCTCAGCCATGAAGGGATGTTTCGAAGTCCATACACGGAACATTGGAACAATGAACATGGTAATAGCAGAGGTAACACAGAAGAATACCAGGCATTGCCATTCCTCTCTTCGTGGCACATTACCAGCTTCCATTATAACTTGTAGAAGCATGTTCAGAGGCCAACCAACGAGACCGGCAATGCCCTCGCCAGTCATGACAGCAATCATACACGATTGAGGGCATAATGCAGCTAGACCAAACGAGGAGGATTCCATGACGGCATGACCAAAACCAAGTAGGAAGACACAACATAAACCGAGACCATAACCGAGACCAGCATCATCGACAGGGTTACCATTGCCGATCAACATAGCGACAACAGCCAACAAGATGTTGAAGATTGACAGAATGATGCAACCCCAATCGAAACGCGGTGCGAATGTAAACTTGTTTCCGACCCAAATTAGGAGCATCTGTGCAAAGTTGACGGCGATCGAGTAAAAGATAGGAGTGGTAGCGGCGAAGTGATGACCAAACTTCCTGTCGAGATAATCGATATCAGCAAGCACAAAGTTCCATGGGGCTAACGCTACAAACCCCAGTATCACGAACTGAATGAGCAAAGATATGTCCACCTTAGCCTGGACTTTTGTCTTTTCCTTGCCGTTTTCGACATCACCTACTTCGGAAGATAAAACATCACCGGATGGGGATGCTTTGAAAGGCATAGCGATATCTATGGATCAAAAATGAAACACCAAAGAACACTTGTGTTTATATATCCAGTATAATTCACTATACAATCCGTAATAGTACAATGACTGATGAACGAGGAGAGGATGAAAAACAACCACTCCAAGGGGTATTAGTCGCCAGAGTCTCACTATGAATCATAGTGTACATGACATGCCGGCACATAATACGGAATTACTTCGTATTACAAAATTTAATGAAACAGGATTTGCAAGCTGTAAAACCTGTTTAATTAAATTTCGTATTCGAACATCATATTCGTCTGAGGCGTTCACACCACCATATATGAGGCAGTAATGATAGTGACCTAAGAATTCAAGGAGGTCCGAGTAGAACCAATCTCTCTGTGAGGAGGTTGAGGACGTGATACTGCCGAGAATTCTCTATACTGTGCTATTGGCTCACTACTCCGGCAATAACCATCCCCCCGGGCTGAAAGTTGCATCTATCCCGTCACCTAGTCTAGGTGAAGGGATAAACCTGTGTGCCCTAGGTGACCTAGGCCACTAGAAGAAACCTGTCAGTTACCAAGAACATTTTCTCAGAATGGTCGGAACCTGCGAGTGACCAAGCTCGGTCGCCAAATCGAATCACTTCTGCTAGAGTTGACCCCAGCTTCTTGCGATGCTGACCATTTTGGCGATTTCAATGCGCGTAGTCGCTGTTGTAATGTGGGAGAATTACCGTTAGCCACATGGGAAACACAATGCACCAGGAGTTAGTCCAAACGAGAATTATCATTCAAGAGTAATGAGCTCCAGTCAGCGAGCCACATCTATGAAACGGTCAGCCGTTACAAGCGAGCGACGTTACAGATACCCTTGCGCCGCCAGGCTGGCGGGCGAGACTCACTACTGCATGCATGCCACAGCCACATCTCCCTTTAGTGGGTGTCGGGCGTCAGAAATGACAGGTACAAGAAACTGGAGCTGAGTAATGCATAATGGCTTCATAATCATAATAGCTTCATAATCATAATATCTTCATTCATCATAACATACTGCAGCGGAGAAGAATCTTGCTAATTCAGATATGGATCCTCAAGTTATTGAAATCTTGACGCCAACGTCGGGTGATCCGAGCCTTGTTACTCATCTTAACCTAGCATAATACCAGAGAGACAGGTACACGACACCTTCGGCCACTTACGACCACTTCTCCGAGCGGTTGACGAGATAAAGGTCAACGTCCACCACACCGCCGAGAATCACGGCGGATACCCGAGCAATCTAGAACACCCAATCGTTACCAGGACTCCGGTAGGCGTTCAAGTTCAACCACCTCTTGAGCCACAGCTGAAGGCGTTGAAGCAGGTAGCACAAAATCATAGTCCTGATATCGGACCAGTTGGTCGCCCGCACACTTAATCCGGTTCTCCAACGTGACCAACGCCGATTGACGTCCACTGACACTAGTGATAGAGTAGGGGCCTTCCACAGTCGGATGGAACGTACTCAACAGTCCGTAAGTGGCGGCATGCTTGAGGTAGAGTACTCGATCCCCTACTCGGAAGGTAGATGCTTGACGGTGGTGATTCATACCGAGTCGGTGGTAGACGTTGTTCTCCCGGATCGGGAGTCCCGATAGATGGTCAGGGTACTGTCGATGTTGGTCTTTAAATCCAGTAGGAATCCACTGTGATCGTCCTTACAGAGCTTCTGGAAACCCTCTTCGTGGCGGAGACCGTTCACATTGCCCCAATCGTCATGGGAGATCTGACCAAATACCAACTGATAGGGGCTGATCTTGTCACGGAAGATTGGTGACCGGTTGTGCACTCGGGCTGCGACGGACAACGCCTCGGGCCGCGAGGCTGACCCAGACTGAGCAATAGCCTGCCGGGCATACCGCTTAATCTCCTGACGAGCACGCTTGCATTTGCCCTCCATTAACGGAGGAACAGGATCTCTCAAACAAATATTAGCAGGACATGATATCATCACGAACATCCCCATGGTCGATGGATTATCCATCGGATATCCATCATGGATATGCTCTGACTATCAATTCATAGTTCATTACAAGTGATGTTGTGCATCCGTGACGTTTATAGCCTTCAAATTCCAGAATTTTCGATATTTCACAATCTTGGACAAATTGAATTGAACCGCTCAATTTAAGCGCCTTAACTTAAGCTGTTATAATTCCATCATACACGCTTTACAAACACACCGTCACGTTCATCGACTCAGAGATCCCCGAAACTAACAACTCAACCACTCATACACATCTACCTTTAGAAATGTAGGTAAATTGGTGTACTAGTGAAGACAAGGGCGACCTCAGACGAAACCTTCTTAAAATTATTCAACTCCAGGGACCATAATCGGCAGTGTTGGACACCAAATCGGCTAACACTTTGTGCATAGCACACAGTTGGTGCAGCCGATATCAGACTAGAGTCGGGAACAACAGATCCTAGGTAACTGACCTCACATCGCACAGATACTCCCTCGCCACATAATACACAGGCACAAGATATTGACTAGCAGCCTGATCACATTCAATAACATAAATACTTCTCATTTGTATGGCACATGAATAGAATAAAATCAACATGATATTCATACAGCACTTCCCAGTTGAGACACAACTGAAGCGCTGATGACTGTTACAAATGAATCAAGTGCAGAGACACACCATAACATCTCTCGAGGATGCGCAAGGCATTAAAGATGAACATGGACTTCCAAGTTCATAACAATGTCACATGGTTATACATCAAAACAGTCAGTCATTTGACTATAACAGATGAAAGTTCTGATAAGACATAACCAACTGTTAAGTTCGGTTATTTATAGAATATTAATAGGATAAATCACGTTACATACAGTGGTTTGTAGATGAATAGTAACAATAACTATTGACCCAAGCCAATATTAGCACAAAGGCCAAACACGCTGCCGCACAAAATACCAAAGATCAAAGCGAAGGCCATGGTATACCCTGCAACCTCTTGCTCGGCCTTATCCTGACTTACACGAGAAGGACCCTTAACCATCGAAATGGTACAGCCCATCCCATTAGTCAAAGCAAAGAGAGCCATGTCCACATGCTTGAACCAATCCCAATAGAAAGGCTTAACAGTAGGATAGAGACTCGTGCAAATGAATAACGGGATGAAGATACTTCTCCCAAGTACGAAGCACGCAAGGAGCAAGTTCGGCATGGAGATACCAAAGCTAGGTAAGAATCGCCCAACAGTATCGACCACTTGGAAAGTATAGATGACCTGCGGCACAAAACCATCATTGTTAGGATTCTGAGATTGCCACAAGACAACTTGAGCAGGGAAAACGACGAAGGTGACACCCAGACTGCACCAAGCACAGAACGCCATAGGCGCCACATCTTTAACGATCGCCCACACAGGTCGTCTAGTCTGACGATGTGTCAAAGTCTCCTTGGACCTCTTCGCCTCGATCTTCAAGACCTCAGCCATGAAGGGATGTTTCGAAGTCCATACACGGAACATTGGAACAATGAACATGGTAATAGCAGAGGTAACACAGAAGAATACCAGGCATTGCCATTCCTCTCTTCGTGGCACATTACCAGCTTCCATTATAACTTGTAGAAGCATGTTTAGAGGCCAACCAACGAGACCGGCAATGCCCTCGCCAGTCATGACAGCAATCATACACGATTGAGGGCATAATGCAGCTAGACCAAACGAGGAGGATTCCATGACGGCATGACCAAAACCAAGTAGGAAGACACAACATAAACCGAGACCATAACCGAGACCAGCATCATCCACAGGGTTACCATTGCCGATCAACATAGCGACAACAGCCAACAAGATGTTGAAGATTAACAGAATGATGCAACCCCAATCAAAACGCGGTGCGAATGTAAACTTGTTTCCGACCCAAATTAGGAGCATTTGTGCAAAGTTGACGGCGATCGAGTAAAAGATAGGAGTGGTAGAGGCGAAGTGATGACCAAACTTCCTGTCGAGATAATCGATATCAGCAAGCACAAAGTTCCATGGGGCTAACGCTACAAACCCCAGTATAGCGAACTGGATGAGCAAAGATATGTCCACCTTAGCCTGGATCTTTGTCTTCTCCTCACCGTTTTCGATATCACCTATTCCGTAACATGGAACATTATCGGATGGGGACGATTTCAGAGACATAGTGATGTCTGTGGATGAAAAATAAAACACTAAACGATAGTGGTAATCATATTCCCATTGCTTCAAAATGTCAACAAATCCAACATTTAATCAATACTCCATCCTAATACTATACGAGTAGATGACTCACCTTCTCAACGGCCCAGTTCAGCTAGCGAGCTAGCTTACGCTAGCACGCATGCCCAAGGCATGGGCTCCATTAGATCACTTGATGATGACCGTATTCCTTTCATTTGGGGCAGATGGATTCCGCAATAGTCCAGCGACTGATGAACGAAAAACAGGATAAGAAACAACCACTCCAAGAGGTATAAATGGCCAAAGCCTCACTATGATGGGTGCACAAAGATTGTCCCTCGTCATTCTCGCGGTACACAACGATCAACTCTGGCTCCAGTGATCCTCCTGTTCATCTCAACACATCGATGAAACTGTTGATGGAATCAGTCGACTAGGTGGTGTAGAGAGGGCTAAAGATTTGAAAGTTTCCACCTGATGTTTCAGTCGCGTAGGAGGTGCCCGATTAACTGGGGCCGTGCCGGCGAATCGCCCCACCCTCCATAGTGTGCAGTCCACACGGGTCTATCCCGTCACCTAGGCCTCTAGACGAAACCTGTTAGTTACAAAGAACATTCTCTCAGAATGGTCGGAGCCTGCGAATGACCAAGCTCAGTCGCCAAATCGAATCACTTCTGCTAGAGTTGACCCTAGTCTCTTGCGCGGATAACCATCTTCAATGCGCGGGGTCGTCGTTGAACATTTTTGTGGCGCGTGACGTATTTTCGTGGCGAAAACGCACAACGATGAATCTGCGTGTGACCTTACATTCTCGACGAGAAGACAGCGGATTCACGCAAGCCCACATGGATAACATACTGCCTTCTAATAGTGGCGGGGAGCCGTCTGGTGGTAAGACAGATGTCAGAAGGTCGTTGTCGAGCGGAAACGACAGTATGGATGCATTATCAGCGAGGGTTTCCTCTGACTCGTCGCTCAGCTATCTGGAGTCTGAGCCGAAATCAGCGAGGGACGATACGTCAAGTGCTTCGACCAATGCAAAGGTGGACTGGCTTTTGCTCGTACAGATGGCCGCCTTCGGATTCATCGCACTTCTCCCATTCAACTTGATACTCACCGAGTTGGACTTCCTCAGCGTCAGCTTTCAGCATCACTATGCTGCTGCCCTATCCTTCCTCTATGCGATTGCAGTTAACATCGTTCAAATCCTCCTCATTTGGTATGGGAATCGGTTCCCATTCAAGCCTAGGATCATCCTCGGATGTGTCTTGATGGCCGCGGGTACTATGCTTACGGCTGTTGTAGCGATAGCAGTGGGCAACTCCACGGTGGCTTTCTCCTTGGCTCTCATCTGTATGTTCGCCTTGGGCGTAGGGTACGCTGTATTCGAGCCTACCGCTCTGGGTATTGCTGCTTTGTGCCCCCCATCATGTACTCTCAGTATTATGGTTGGGGAAGGCATCGCTGGGTTGCTCCCTTGGCCTATGTACGAACTTTTCAACCTCATTTTGCGGTCGGCTGGGATATCAGCAGTTCCCGAATGGAGATGTCTCATACTTTTTACCATCGGATCAGTACTCGCATTGGCGATGATACCAGTATACGCACTAGGCACTGCAAGACATCCCTACGTTGTCAAAGTGTTGGAAATCGAGCAGAATAGGAGAGTTTCAGGTCTTCACGTACGGCAGACAAGGAGACCAGTTCTGGCGATCCTGCGGGATGTTGCTCCTATGGGTGTATGTGTGTGGTTGGCAATGGCTATAACGTTCATAATATTCCCGGCGCAAAGCGTCCTTTGGCAACCACAGAGCCCTTCGAATGTGAACTTTGTAGCTCAGGTCACTTTTACATTTCAAGTGCTGGATACCGTCGGAAGGGCGGCACCAAGTTTTCTCCCAACTTTAGACGGGTGGAAACTTTTCTTCTTTACAATCGCTAGGGCCTGTTTCATCCCGTTGTTTGTCTGTACTGCCAAGTACCCCAACGCTACTCCCTTCACTTGGGATTGGTTCAAACACTTAGAAATGGCCTTACTGGCACTTACAAATGGTATGGGGGTAACCTGGTCGATGGTAGCTGGTCCTCAGAAGGTTGCGTCTGATGAAGCGGAGCAAGAGGTTGCCGGCTATTTCATGCCCTTCGCTCTAGTAGACGGTATCCTATGGGGTAGTGTCCTCGCACTTCTATTAAATGTTGCCCTTGGACAGTGATTTACGACTGAGAGTTTGATGTTGGATTTCTTAGGAGGACACCTGCATTGGCATTCGGAGGATCCTCACGACTGGGGCCTCGTACGATTTTCTATTCAATCTCACTGATTGATACAACTTTCTGTTGCATATCTTGATGGTTGCTTTAATCAAAGCTCAATCTATGATCAGGAAACTCGGATAGAGACCACAATGTTCCATTGGAGACAAAAACACGTGTTAGTAACCTCTTCACGAAAGCCATCGACCGAGGTGGAAGATAGCTTCTCTTCGAGATGTCAGAGGAGCCTTGCGAGGCCTATTCAATTCAACTTCTTATTCGGACTCCATATTCGACCGAGGCGTCCACAACACGATGTTTGAAGCGATAATGATAATGACGTGATAAACCAGGGAGGTCCAAGTCGACTACCAAGAATCGCACTTTGTAGAGGTTTAGAACGTATTACTAACAAAAATTCTCTACATTCTGCCAGTAGCTCACTATACGGGCAATAACCACCGTCCCAGGCTAATTATTTCATTTCTCATCACTTATTGGCCTCAATTGCTACTACTGTAGCAGAACATCTAATCCATTAACAGTTCCACAAGGATGGCGGCTTGCTCCTTATCATCCACGAACCCAACCAACTACTCCCGATCATTATTGGTCCAATGAGACTCGTCGCAGGCGACCTAAGGCTTAGTGATGAAACCACAGAGCTTGAGTGGCCGCTGTTAACAGCAGAGTCGAGAACCAGTCCCTTCTTAAGATTATATACACTCTACCCCATAGGAGTGATGAGGATGGAATGATTGTGTTCCGAGATAGTCAATACGGAACACTACAAGTTGCTGCTCCTGATTATATCCAAGGACTGAATATTACAACTAAACCAAATATGTGAGCTATGTAGAATACCCAAGAAACAGCACCTTCAAAGTTTAGTTGGAGACCTTCATAAGTAGTGATAGAGGATGTTAATACCAAACGATAACTAACATTGAGTAGCTCTATATGCCGAGTAGTTACTCAATATCAGCAAGGGATGTTCCTAAAGCGACGACGAGACACATCGACTTGACTAATGCTCTCAGTAGTTACTACCCTTGATGACTTGCTTATCCTCCTTGCCATTGGTAGTAGGCATGTTACCACCCTCACGTTCGGCAAAGCGGACCTTGAGCTCATCACAGTTGATGCCAGTCATAGGCTTACCGAGGTCCTCGGACACCTCAGCGACGATCTATACAACAACAACAATTCCAAGGACTATACGTTATGCAGGAGTAGTAGAGTATTCACCTTAGGGTCCTTGAAATGAGTAACGGCCTGGACGATAGCACGAGCACGCTTCTCCGGGTTGTCTGACTTGAA
>NW_003211602.1:94999-98566 GCF_000006405.1 Perkinsus marinus ATCC 50983
TTCTCTATACACGTATCCCTCTGTTTACGACTCATATCAGAGTGAATACAAGCAACGAATACACCTGATCACACCACTCTACTAGTGAATGCAGCATTCATACCGAGCAGATACCATCAAACATCAATTCCTTAGTGAGCTCCTGTGCTCTAGCCTTGCTCTGTACGAACGCTAGACATGGTGGCTTTACTTCACCGTTGGCTATCATTCTACGCAGGGCCACTAGCTTGCCCTCCTCATTACCACAGAACAGGAGGCGTTGTTGTACCTATCAATGATGTGATACAAGCCCTGATGAGGCATAGAGTATTGATACATCCTTAGCAGCCGAACCTTGTTGGCCGACCCATACCCTATTCGGTGGTGGATCCATAACACTCATCATAAGATGCACTACATTGTCAGGCATAGTAGCAGAGAATAGTGATAGTTGAATAGTACCAAGGGCACTACCTGATGATCACGAGTACTTACAGAAACATACCATAATACTTCTATTACCAGCAGTCCTACGACGTTCATCCTCCTCATTAGCATACTTGATAATCTCGTCAATTTGGTCCTGGAAACCCAGATCTAGCAACTTATCACCTATGAATAGATTGGCAATATTGTAATCAATAGGAGTAGTACCTTCATCGAAGACAATAACTTGAGTATTATTGAAGTCCACTTTACCCTCCCTCAGAGCCTGTACTAGGCCTAAAGGTGTCTGTACCCCGATATCAAGCCTCTTAACCTGTATACTCAGGTGTAGACTACAAGGACGATGGATAGTAGTACATTAGTATTCTTATCGAGTAGCTTGATCCTGAACTTCTTGGTGCATGCTTGTATCAATCTGTCAGCCTCCCTCACTGTTTGGACAGCTAGTTCCCGTGTGGGATCTACTATAATACCTCTACAGAACCTATGAAAGAGATACTGCTACATCTACAGGAACCAAGATAAACTACTTTTTCTCAGGTCTTGCTAAGCGTTGTAGTAGTGGCACAATGAAGGCTAGGGTTTTACCACTACCAGTAGGGGCCTGTGCTAATAGATGGTCACCAGTTAACATTAGAGGGATAGCCTGTGATTGGATAGGGGTAGGCTTGGGGAATCTAAAGGGTAGCACCTTGGTCATCCTAAGGTAGCCATCCTTATTACCCGCTCTTAGTCATGGCTTCCTTTAACCACTTGGATACTCTATCATCATCACTATCGGTGTCGAAGGTTAATATAGGGTCGGGAGGGTTGGAGGTACCGCTTACTCCAATACGGTTCTCTTTACGGAAATGGTTTGCCTGAGGTAGATGGAGATTTGGGTAAGCACAGACCTTGCCTTATGTTTAAGTGAAGTGGATATGTAGCAAGAAAGATGCCGAGCTGCTGACGTGTTCGGAATAGGTTAGCAGCAGCATAAACCCTCTACTACCATCTCCAATCGTCGTGCTGGAGTAACAGTTTTCTTCCTACTCCTCTGTGCCTTATCATCATCAACAGCATCATCCTCTACACCATCCTCCTCATTAGTATCTTATTACACTCCCACATAAGAAATATGATGACCATACATTACCACCATCTCTCTCTTCCTCATCCTCTTCCTTCTCGTCGTTTCCATCATTATTGAAGAGCTCTATATCAGCTGCCTTATCCTCATGCAGCAGCAGCTGCTCCACCTCCTCTCCCTCACCAGCCTCATTACCCTTACCCTTCTTCTTACCACGATGATGATGACGCCGGTGTGGTAGCTGCAGAGGTAAAGTATTCGTCATACGCCACGCACTTGAGTAATACCTCTATTGATGAGGATGATGTAGATGCTGAGCTCCCCCCACCAAGGAATATACTATCCGCCTGAATATACTCCTGGAACCCAGACCACCTACAATAGTACTACCTTCTGCACAGTACCAGGATTAGCTCCTTTGAGACCTCTACTATTGTCCCGACGACCTGGCCTATTGTTCTTACCAAGGACGGTGCCTGCCCGTAGTATGTCGAAGTAGGAGTTCATACTACTACTACTACCAATAGCAAGAGGAGGCACTCACTGACAGGCTTGTACACCTATCCATCGATAAGCCTTCATACAGACACTCAACTCGATAGCTATTGTTTGGATGTCGAGACATATCACTAAGCATGTACGTACAACGACGACCGTTCAAGTGTGGGGTGAATGGCATTTTGACTATTATTATCGAACGGCCGGTATCAATCTCACATCTTGCGCATGCTGCCGCATACCACGCTTCTTCAACATGATGGGGACACATTCCTATCACCTTATGTCGTGTATATATCCTAATAACAGCTTCGAGTAGCTAAGTAGATACATAAATCTTTATATAAGAGGAATTACATTATATAGCGAACATGAAGGCCGTCCAACGACTTTAATATTGGTTCTTATATTTACTACGTTAGCGATGCCGTCCACTGTTTAACACATATTATAATACTCCTTAACATCGCGCTCTTGTGTACATACTATAGAGCAGGTCAATGCCCTCCATGTCGATGTTAACAGAGAAAGCTTTGTGCCGCGTCACTCAGGTTATAAGATGTTACTTGAAAAAGCAAGGGACGTATGTCGATAGCGTACGCCCACATGATCGATATAGTTTTACATAAGATATGAGACGTCCGCTGATCTGAACCCGTTAGGAATTGGTCCTGAGCATAGTTCGAGGATTAAAGGCTGATACCAGCATTTTAGATACTCATATACGTTAGAACGACTGGTCAGGGGGTGTGGTAGTTCGAGAGCAATGTGCCGACACAGCGGCATGGGGATTGACAATAGCAGCAGCCACGTTAGTGGAGGAGGGTGATGGTAATGATGATGAGAATACCTTATCTACTACCCTTGGTTAAGGACAGCAGAGTTAGTGTTAAGGAGGTAGGTGAGGGTACTTATGGCCTTATCTCATTGGCTGCTATAGTGGTGGGAGGCGCTACGATGGATGAGGAGATTGCGGCGGTCATGGTGTGGGAACTACTCGATGCTGCTGAGAAACAGAGCACGGTACGACTTTTAGCAACTAGGGTTATAGCCCTACTCACCAATAAGAGTAAGCCACAGCTCAAGTCAGTCGAGTGTCGGATTATTGCGGCATCTTCTGGTGATATAAACTCCGCGGTGGTTCAAATCCCAGCACTGACGCATATACATTTCTCCACGAGGCCCGACACCTTCCAATTGTCTATGGTAAAGTATTCAATAGTGTTTATTTTCTGATACGATCATAGACTTCCCCTCATCATCCAGCCAGGGTGCCATTACTAGAGCATACTGAGTTGGCTGGCGACTGATCTTGGGGATATTAGTAATCCAGTACCTGCTCCCACTGCTTTGGGCGAGATGCATAACAAGAGGTCCAGGCACAAGGAGGAGGAGGAGAGTGCCGTAAATAAGAAGCTGTAAAGAGGCAGCAAGTGATCATAACCTAACTCTACCTATAACGTCAGTTACATTATATTCTATATATTCTAGTATTCTATATTATGTTATCTGTAGTGTCATCTCTGTAGTAGTGTCACTATTGCAGCTAATCTAAGATCTCCTACTCTATGCAT
>NW_003215059.1:0-1189 GCF_000006405.1 Perkinsus marinus ATCC 50983
ACTCGAGTAATGGCAGCAATCATCGACATAGTAGTAAAGGGAGACAACATTGTCACCCAAGTACTATACAATAGGTCATTACTGGTACTAGCAATATCATTGAGCACATATATGGACCTCATCCCAAGATATAAAAAGTATAATAAAGTCACAGTAAGAGCAGATACTGGGAACTTAGGCAAGAATGACGATTTAGTAGTAATAGTAGCTATCGTACTCAATGATGACGAGTATTATGATAACGGTAGTAGTAAGGAACAGGAAGTCCTAACAATAAAAGCCTTAAAGCAGCAGCATTAGATCCACCGTCATCATCACCACCATGGGCACTGCAACTATAAATATGATAATACTACTACTATGCTGTTCATGAACGTTGAAGATCTTATGACCGGGAAAAACAACCACGGGAGATAAGAAGATGAACGACTCATGTCATAGTAGTAGCAAAGTTAATAGAAAATTACGACGGTTGTTGATAGTAGTAGTGATGATCCGAATACCCCATGTTCCATGAGGAAGAAATAATCATCATAGCAACCGAAACCATAAAGCTTATTGCGCATTATTATTAGACTAAGGCTGCTGCCTCTGATAATGCAGCAATCGAGGAATAGCATAACGATAGAGACACCTTATAAAAGGAGAAGAGGAGGAGGAGGGCACATCAATAATCTCTAGTACATGATTATCGACTCCCACAATGTAATCACCATAGAGCTCTGTTACTAGGTACAGGCTCCAAAGAACTTGTCGTGAATCGTCTACTAGTACTACTGCTGAAAGTAGTATCAGGTGTGGTATCAAAACCCGTCGAATATGCTCTTGTAGGAGCTACCAAATGGCCTCCTTTCTCCTGTCCCAAAAGGTCAATCTCTGCCATAGCCATAGATCCACTCCTAAGCTCACGCATGAATGCTGGCAAGTCCTCGTCATCATCATCCTTGATGCCTATCATGTTGTTGTTACCAGATGCTGGAGAACTCATTGGACTCGTACCCGATGATATCGTACTTGTCTCCGACAACGAGTAAGACTCTCCAACAGTAGAATGCTTATGCTTCCTTTCAAAGACCTGCACCTCGCAGGAATGACCACATATAGTGTGCTGGGGAGTAGCCAAAATTCTAGTGACAACCTCTGGATCCTCCATCACCACAAAGCCGACACTCGGTGGCCTCACTCGGAC
>NW_003210016.1:0-1143 GCF_000006405.1 Perkinsus marinus ATCC 50983
GGTTCGAATCCTGCCGCTGTCGTATGTCTGATGGCGTATGGGTTTTCAAGACATCTGAGCAGTCTCGCTTTCGAATCCTCATAGCGACTCCGATGGACATTATGAACGAGTAGGGTGCGAACGAACTGATGCGCATGACATTTGAGGAACATTGATGAGAATTGATGTATATCCCAAAAAATGTATCTACCTCTAGACTCTTATCTCATATAAGCCCTACCATTTCAGCGAATTCGCTGTCGTTGCAGCCATCATTTGGGAAGAGACCTCTTACGAAGAGTGCGAACGATACCATTACTACGCCGACGTTCTTGTCAAAGCGCTGGGCTACGTATGCAAGAATGCGAGTCAGCTTAATATCATCGTCCTTGCTGAGGCGCTCCGCGATGCTGTGAGTCACTCCTCTAGCAACATGAACAGGGTGGCGATTCACATGGGCAGAGCTGAGATCCTCTGCGTCTTCCAGACAGCGTGTCCGAGTGGTTAAGGAGGTGGACTTGAAATCCATTAGGCTCTGCCTGCGCAGGTTCGAATCCTGCCGCTGTCGTATGTCTGATGGCGTATGGGTTTTTAAGACATCTGAGGAGTCTCACTTTCGAATCCTCATAGCGACTCCGATGGACATTATGAACGAGTAGGGTGCGAACGAACTGATGCGCAGGACATTTGAGGAACATTGATGAGAATTGATGTATATCCCAAGAAATGTATCTACCTCTAGACTCTTATCCTATATAAGCCCTACCATTTCAGCGAATTCGCTGTCGTTGCAGCCATCATTTGAGAAGAGACCTCTTACGAAGAGTGCGAACGGTACCATTACTACGCCGACGTTCTTGTCAAAGCGCTGGGCTACGTATGCAAGAATGCGAGTCAGCTAAATATCATCGTCCTTGCTGAGGTGTTCCGCGATGCTGTGAGCCACTCCCCTAGCAACATGAACAGGGTGGCGATTCTCATGGGCAGAGATGAAATCCTCTGCGTCTTCCAGACAGCGTGTCCGAGTGGTTAAGGAGGTGGACTCGAAATCCACTAGGCTATGCCTGCGCAGGTTCGAATCCTGCCGCTGTCGTATGTCTGATGGCGTATGGGTTTTCAAGACATCTGAGCAGTCTCGCTTTCGAATCCTCATAGCGTCTCCGA
>NW_003216896.1:0-1683 GCF_000006405.1 Perkinsus marinus ATCC 50983
CACATCACCACTGTGGCAACCACAACCACCGTTGTTTCGGTCCATGGTGCCACCATCTTCGGAATAGGAACACGTAACCTGCGTGTGTCGGGGTCCTCGATAGTACCACCACGGGTATATGTATAAAGTGGAATACGTCCGTCACCAGGGCTGCGGACTTCATTGTTGATGAGAAGACAAGATATCCTATCGGAGTACTGACAGTTGGCATGAGCCGTGACATTAGAACATTCTTGGGCAGTGTAGGGTCGCCACAACTCATTATAGTCTGCGGCTCCGAGGTTATCATATTGATGCATGAGGACACCGGCCTCGGAAAGATCATCAGTGGGGTGGCCGTCGTTGAATCTCTTGTTGAGAGTCTTCACAACGTCATCAGCGTGATCTGCTGATGTCACAGTGAATGTCGATATCAGGAGATATCCTGCTAATACTATAACTGAGTTAAACATTATGAAACACAAACAAAAGTAAAACCACTTTAAAGCAAGCAGTTATACTTAGCGGGAATTGCGCCATTGTCCCAGCTGCGATGACTGAGACAGCGACACAGGAACTGTCTTCTCAAAAGCTAGGCGGATTCGAGGTATTTTCTCTTGCAACTTGTTCCGTGATTATTCGCATCTTTTTCTCCATGATGGCATTATTTCGAATCGAGTCGGTGTGTCGTCAGCAGTGTGTTCTAGCTGGTTCACTCAGAGCGACTATCTGATCTATTTGATTCACCCTATGGAATATCTTCATCGTGGCAGTTATCACCAACTCGGGGAACGCAACGAGCAATTGTGATCGAAGTATTTGATACAACCACGATAAGTACATTGTGACATGCCTTAGGTTAAAGCTTCGACTTCTGTAGATGGGATGTTGCCTCCACTAGTTGGAGAATGCGATTCTGTGGGCACAGTAGCGCTCTCTGTGATCAGATCACCATTCTCCATAGGCTCATTGTTTTCTTCAGTGGTCAGACCACCATTCTCTGTGGGCACACCATCGCCTTCAATGGTCAGACCACCATTCTCTGTGGTCACACCATCGCCTTCAGTGGTCAGACCACCATTCTCTGTGGGCACACCATCGCCTTCAGTGGTCAGACCACCATTCTCTGTGGGCACACCATCGCCTTCAGTGGTCAGACCACCATTCTCTGTGAGCACACCGTCGCCTTCAGTGGTCAAACCACCATTCTCTGTGGGCACAACATCGCCTTCAGTTGTTAGAGCATCGACCTCAGTAGACGGAGCCTCTTGGCCGATACGAATCTTTCATGACCGGTCCACACTAGCTTCAAATCCTTTCTTACCAGTTTCCTGAAATCCCCGAGACCAAGTTTGCCGTCGCGATCAGCATCCGCCATTTGCACTAAAGTGAAACGACATGCCATCAGATCTTTCCAGAGCAGACTTACATATAGCGTCCACGTCACCCTCGGACAACAGGCCATAACCAGCCTTTTTGAAGAACTCCTTCACCGTTTTCATGTCGACATACCCCGTATCATTCGGATCATAGAGCTGCCAGGCTGAGTGGTAACGATAATACACAGTGAGGTGTACCTTGAAGCTTCTGCTATCGGGTCGAAGTCAGTGAGCTCATTGTCACTCAGAGATGATACACTCTGTGAAGTGATCTCCTCCTGGTTTTCATCAGAATCTGACACGAGCGTGGCGGCCGCAGTGACCC
>NW_003205440.1:0-2958 GCF_000006405.1 Perkinsus marinus ATCC 50983
AATTGGCTTACGCCCGTGCACCATCTCATCGATGATGATGATGATGATGATGATTATGACAGTGCTAGCACTACTTCTGAGGATTCTGATCCGATCAGTATTGCTGACGGCCAGATAGGCATCGTCAGTCCAGCACATTCTGGCATGTTATTCGGTTTGTGGTCGAGTAATGCTAGTGTTGGTAACATCGTGGGCGCTCTGATGGCTGCGGTCGCGCTGGGCATTGCAGGAGCGTATTCATTTATGAAGGGAATAGAGGTGGGCGGGGGGAGTGTAGGGAATTAATGTGGCCGAGAAGATTGAATTATGAGAGATTTTACAGTAATTCTGATAACTTTGATCATCATGGTCTTGGCATGGGTATGAGTTATTAGAGTTTTATATTGGGTATCTATGGTATGGATAGAAATTTTTTTGTATGTCGTGAAGACGACATTGCATGAATTAGCAAGCGCTGTTATCATTAGCATTCGGTTCCTTTTACTAAAGAACATGTTAATGATGAAGTCACTCTATTCTGGCCAGCTCATGGGATTTAAATTTTTGAAATCTCGTCCGCAACGTTTCTACATATAGGTTCTCCTCGTTTACGTGGGACCGTCCGTATTATTGTTGCTTTTTGCCTATCGCTCGAGCAAGTTGAAGGACTTCCCATCAGCTGCAGGATTTAACGAAGGAATGGTAGATACTGGCGAGAGGCTTATGAAGTCATGAGGAGTTTATGTTAGTATAACGTTGGATTGGTTGTTGTTCCTGTATAACCTGGCTCATGCTGTTAATGCTATACTTTCAAGCTAGTTTTGATGTGCGAAAAGAATATTCCGATAATGATGTAGTTCTCTATTTTTAATAGACTCACCGTGCATACATCTGCTATGAAAACATTGGAGTTTCACCCGTTTTACGTGAAGTGGTGTAATACTCTGTGAGAAACCCGATATCTATGGTATGCAGCAGTCGTGATATATATTTTTCACCGGTGTTTTTCATATCACGGGTGAAATTCCAATGATATACAGTAAGAAAGTCTTAGTTTGACCAAAAAAATTGATGAACGTGGATGTGCTCATGTGGATCGTCCGTAGGGAAATCGAACCGTGGGCCTTCCGTGAATTAGTATGCAGCTCCCCCACTATACTAGATATCTTGTACTGCGGTTAGGTTACGACTATGCCCGCGACTGGTGTATCGTTACCGACCTTGGAAGCTTTGTTGAGGGGTCTGGGGGAAATCTGGCACGCCTTCTGGTTACCATTCGTCGCCCGATATTCTCTCGTCTATGCTTGTACGAAGGGCGTCAACTATGCAATGTTTTTCTGGCTTCCCTTCTATCTCAGCGAGGTGGGCACATTATGTGTCAAATCCTGCTATGTTCGAAGCGAAAGCGCTCGCCTCAGAGTGATTCTGTGATTAGGTTTGTGAACTCGATCCGGGATTGGCTGACGGTCTATCTGTATTTTACGATATAGGGCAGTGCTTGGGCGGGGTTATTGCGGGCTCCATTGTTGACAAGATGGCTAAGGGGAAGAAATCGATTGTATGATCGATTTGAATTTATCATTGAGGAACTGTCTTCAGAGAAATTTGTGCAGTAGTGATTCTGGTATAATTTCGTGGCGCGTGATGGAATAAAACCATCCGAGGACTTGTATGTTGCCCTGATCATATTGCTGGTTTGTAGGTGATTACCTCATTTCTTCTTCTGGCGGTGATACCAATTCTAGCGCTGAGCTTGAAGCACAGCTCCGTCGTACCCGTCACTGTTATTATCTTCATAGCGGGGTTCCTGGTAAGGAGGCTTGTGGTATCACTACAGTGGTAGCGGTTTCAGCTCGGTTAATCCGTGAGTCTTCGATCCTCGGTTGAGCATCTTTGCACGAGATGCTACTTGATGCGTTAGTGATGGACTGTGAGTGATGGAGTTAGTTGGAAAGCAAGACACCGAATTCAAACTAGAATGCAGGGAAACTTCTATGAGAGTTGTTATCTGTTACATTGGGAATTCTGGTGATGATCCCTCGATACAGCAGCGAATGAACTAGAGGGTTTCATGCAGTCCGTCTCTGCAACGGAAAAGGGCGATAGAAAAATTGTGTATACAATAGTAGACGACATTCGAGGAGACTGATTGCGATAAGGCCTATCTGTGCCTCTGCGCAACACCATCGTAACTGGCGACTACCAGCGACAAACTTCCAAGCTAGAAGTTCTATTAGAACTGTTTCAACCATTGTCGTTCTATGCCCACCACCTTTTGCATTTATTTCAAGACATGGACCTCTACAGTGTGGATCTGCCTCATGTCTTATCTGTTGCATGCCAAGGGAACTTGTTTGGACTCCTATGAGGTTCCCTTTACTTGTCAGGTTGGAGGTCCCGCCAATTTGATATCCGCTGCAGTATGTGCCGATCTGGGCAGCCAGACCGGTATCGACTCAAATGTGACCGCCTCTGTGAGCGGTTTAGTGGATGGAGTGGCATCTATAGGAGCCGCGATAACGCAACTGACTATTCCCCTCCTCGCAACGGGCTCCAGTTGGGCGTGGTTATTTGTTGCCTTCACAGGTGGGATGAATGTCACCAGTGGGATTCGATGCTGGGATTTCGCGAAGCAAGAAATGTTGTGCTTCTATCTTTCGACTTAGACAATATCTTTGGATACCAGTTGATTCATGTTGGAGGTTCCATGCTTTTCTCGGGTATTCTTTATTTGATCATAATTCTAGTAGCGCAAAATGCTGGTGGCTGAGATCGGACGAGGTTGCTTCGATAAGGGGTCTGATGGTCTCAGGTATGCTGCTGCTAGCGGCGTCCCTGCTGATTCCAGTAGTGAGGAAAGAGATGGCGTCACCCTCAACGGAAGAGGGAGCGATATCGACGCAGATGATAGAATAGCTTTTGGCGAGCTAGAACGTGGGTCTTGGGATCAATAGTCATGCATTCATCTACTATACGATT
>NW_003212400.1:0-925 GCF_000006405.1 Perkinsus marinus ATCC 50983
AATATATCGAAATGTCAGTCATCCTGATCGCCGCCGGCAGATCAGGAGTGATGTCCAAAAACTCCCAATTTGGGAACTCGGACATCACAACAGTCCTTTCGCAAGAATCAGCCACCCACAATTATATAAAAAATGCAATAATCCGGAAAAACTTCGAAAAAGAAACCGTCAATGGTGATTGGTGACGCGGTGATACCAAAAATACAAATAGCACACGATATACCTCTTTTTTAAAAAATTCACCGCGTCACCCATCACCACCCCAAATCTGCGCAACGAAAAAGGTCAATTTTAAGTAAAATTCACTTAAATTTCACTTAAATTCACTTAAATGGAATGCGCAGATTTAGACCATTTTGGTGACATCTCCAAATGACCTACCACATATGGTCCACTGTAACACCCCATCCTCAGAAGCATACCCATATGGTTGAAATCGAGCCACATGGCCTACATCAACTTTTATACCCACCTGCAAGTCAATTTCGCCCATGTGCGAAATTGATGTGCAGCTTTCGCGAGCATCTTTGACCAAACGTGCACATCGATTTCGCGCATCCCCCTCCACCCCTTGGACAATGTTATAAACTATGTTCACTCGTCTCTCTATTGAACTACTGGGCTGTGATGTGGGCTAGCATTGGGTGCTTCACAATACAAGTGAAAAGTGGAACAATGTCCAAGGAGGTGGGGAGGGGGGAACTAGCAAAATGTGCGACTTTTGCAAAAAGCCAGCAGCACCCTAAGGACTTCCCGGGCGGTCCCTCACCCCAGTACTATCCGGGCCTTGCGCCGCTTAACTTCGGAGTTCGGATGGGATCCGGTGTATTCGACGCAGTATGGCCGCTGGCGATCATAAAGTCGACCAAAAAGCCAAGTTACTCTCAACCGCGCACACCCAAATTTGGACAAGTCGAGGATTTTC
>NW_003203656.1:0-926 GCF_000006405.1 Perkinsus marinus ATCC 50983
GCCCTCGGTACCTATTTAAGATCCAATCAGTCTCACGAGTTGATAGCTGTAGCCTTGGCTAAACCAGCGGTGAGCCAATCTGGCATACCCAGGCCACCTTCGGGCAAGGGTATACGTAGGCAAGGGAGGGCTATGCACTTCGGTGCTGACACTTGCCGTTTCACTCGCCAATCCTGTCCCTTCGGTAGGGATTGCCGTTATCGTAAACATTTTGGCGACCCCCAATCTAAGCCTTATTGGCAGAACGGTCAAGGTGGGGAGAAGGACAGTAGCTTCGGGTCTGATAAACGCCCTAGGACTGGGCAGGTGAAGGATGAACCATCAAGGAAGAACCCTAAGGACCAATAGCTGCGGCATTGGTTTGGTGCCAATCCAACACTGTTGAAGCTGAGTTTCCGGCATTTTCCGAAGTTTGATTATCACGTAGTCAAAACTGGTGGCTGTTGCGTTGCGTCAGTGCCGTTCCTAGTGGTCATAACATCATAAATGGAGCGGAGGAAACGTCGTTCTCGGAACGACTGTCGTTCAGTTTGGTTCCCACTCAACAAAGAGACTCTCCTTTGGGAAATGCCACACGTGAGGTCTACCCAAGCGAAGAAACAGCGAGATAGGGGCAGAAAGTTGGGCAGCAAGCCTGAAGATCACCCTTGGAAGGCGTCGACCCAGGAATTATCAGCCGCAGCGGTGGAGAGAAAGCCTCGAGATGGCTCCGGGTACTCAGGGCAGTGGGTCAAGTTCGAGTTTCGAGAATCTGAGCTGCCAATAATAGAGAGTACTTCTGGGATTCTAATTAAGCACACAGAGAGGTTCTGTGCGGCCCGAAAGGACTTCTTAGATCGTTTCTTCGCCAGCTCTCGGGAAGAGCAATCCGCGATGAGTGTGGAGTGGAACGCCAATGATGGAGCTTCCCTCAATAGTGTGGCCAA
>NW_003210681.1:0-953 GCF_000006405.1 Perkinsus marinus ATCC 50983
GTATAGGAATCTGCAATGTGTTGAGGATGTATTACGAACTACCATTAATATTACGTTTTTCCAAGGGGTCCCAACAGTGTTCGTGGAGGTGGTAGCTCAGGAGTTTGCTCATTAACTACGAATGTTGTTGTTACGAAGAGATCTTAGGTAATTCTAATCGGTCAGGATGGTTTGGGTATCTTCATAAGTTTGCCGGGACTGAGAGAACAAAGTCAAGGTGATGTTAAAAGCGCTCGCCCAGAAAATAGTAATGATGATATGTTTCAGGTGAAGTGCCTCATCCGGCGGCTCGTAATAATATACAGTATCCGCAAGGAGTGGAGTTATGCCTACTGGGAAGGTGGTATGGTTGGGGGGGCTATGTAACGCACTTTGAAGATTTTTTGAGAGTGATCGTAAATGGAGTAAAGTGTCGTTGGTGGGATTCGAACCGGGGATGTATGTCAGGTTTATCATCAGTGCATCACCGTTGGATGGCGCGGTCGATATATATTCTATTTGGGACCAGAAGCTGGTGCAATCGTTGACTCTTCCGGAGCCGGTCATGGCGTTGGGGGCCTCCCCTGCTGTGGTGGAGGATGCTACTGTGGAAGATACGGATCGAGAGAAGGTACGGCCATATGATGGGAATGGTAGATGCGTCCTTTGTGTGATTATAAACTGGAAGAAGTGTGGTATAGTAGTTTGGAGTAGTTGCTTATGTGGATGGTCTTGGGGGAAGGGGTGTTTTTATCGAATACATTATGAGTTCAGTTCGGAGCGGTAGGAGTGCGGAGAGTCCGCTATATCGAAATACCATTATTGTTCATATGAAAATTAATATACGATCGAACTCCTAGATGTGGAAGACTGTTCAGAGTGTATTGAGAGAGCAAAGATGACTGTGATTGATGATGATGGAGTTGTCGTTGCTATTTTTTCAGAGACATATTTGTCTATGTTGTTTGGGTACG
>NW_003199474.1:0-1787 GCF_000006405.1 Perkinsus marinus ATCC 50983
ATATTTGGTAGTAATCAATCTAGTCCGAATTTTTCTTTCGCAGTCTAGTAAAAACCTAATGCGTACTCGTCTACTTGGCGAACTACTACCGATCGAACTCCCGACACGACTTATTCATTCGGTGTTCGCTATGGCGACTGAGCTACACTACGGAAACGCTTATCTTCTTGTCAACTAGGCAACGTGGGAGCTCCTAGCCTATGACGGTCCGGCTACTATTGACGTTGAGTTCCTTAATGGAGACAAGCGGCGGTACATTGCGGACCACTTCTCTGATGGTGAAATGAATAGTATTGTAGAGAGCTGGAAACTGCAAGGTGAGCACCCTCGAGAAAGTCTTCGCAGTGGTTAGAATATGAACTGCGTGAAATACTGCTCGTTGTCTACCAAGCGGTTGTAACTGATCGGAAGAACATTCCTCAGGGATCATGGGTATTGGTTTCGAACTGTTCTTCGCTTTTCAGCAAATCTCGAGTACAGTCCAAATCATACGCTCGCACAGAGCGGTGGAGAGGAGGAGAAGTCATGAGCGTTCGCGGTGGCACATGAGAAAGCGAAGAGGTTTCCGTCAGTTGCGAATTTGATTTTGCGTTGTTTTGATCTTGAGTTGTGGTAGTGTTGTGTACTGAGCGAACTCGAGACCACCAAAGAGCTAGATACTAGCATCAGTTACATAATGTGTCGGCCAAACTAGGAGGTACGGAGATGGCAATTATAGTAAGGTAGATGACGCCTTCCAGATGTGATAGATCCAGCTGTAACTAAGGCATACCGTTTCGGGTGAAACCTCTCTGCAACCAGCTGACATCACATCAAGGATGCATGCAAAAGATGTGCAATCATATCCAGGCCGCCCTGCCCAATCTTTTCCATACCAAGTTTCGGCGAGGGAATTCCTCTACACAAGACGGCGGGTCCCTCGATTGCATTTATATGTTGTTGCTCTTCCCGAGCAACGGTGAGACGGTATGTTCGGTATGTTGTTGCTCTGCTGTGGATGACATTCATATTTTTGCACGTCGTGTATACACGGTGTATAATACATCGGCGACTGTTGAGTTCGCACCTGCAAAGGCAGTGTCAAGTAGGTGGAAGTGAATGAGAGCCGCACACCTAAGAATGGAAGAGTAAGTATATATCAGCTCCGATAGCTCAGTCGGTAGAGCGCGTGCCTTTTAAGCCCGTGGCCGCGGGTTCGAGCCCCGCTCGGAGTGAATATCATCTACCTCGTAGATGATATTTTGTCGAAGGATGCTGGGGCATTCGTGTTAGCTTCTAAGTACCTCAAACTATCTAAAACAGTTGACAATGCTTGACTGTTTTAAATTGTATCAGTGCAAGTCTAGTGTGTAGTGCAATGCTGCATTCAATGCAATGCGATTCAACCCATAGCTCTATGGGGCGCCTCAGTAGACAGCACATAGTCTTTAAGACTGGACAAGCTACTCTCAGAAGAGTCCTCCAATATCGAGTTGTTGATTGAGATCTTTTTTCAATTCCGATGAACACATGAGCTGCTGAACTCATACTTCATTTTTCCTCGTCTCCAGTTCAAGAATTCACTTATCGAACGAGACTGGCTGACAAGCTGTACATCTTTCTCTTTACTCCAGAACACAACATCGCTGCCGAGAATGAAACATATATGATATGAGAATTATCAAGGTCACAATGTGCATATGAAAATCAGATAAGATTATGATACTGAAATTATACTGCAATCAGTCAACTTTAAACGTTCATGGGGACGCCCAGGTTCGATCCCTGCACCCGACTACGAAAAAGCT
>NW_003202873.1:0-915 GCF_000006405.1 Perkinsus marinus ATCC 50983
GGCAGCAGACCCAGCAATCCCACACTCAGTCCTTCGAGGTGTACCTCAAGGAATTAGAGAGGCAACGGGTACTGTTGAAGCACAACAAGCACCATATCTCGGATCAAGATCTAGTAGAGAAGCTGCTACTGACTACGACATCGCCTTACAAGGACTGGGTAGCAGAGTGGGTTGCCGAGGAAAGAGAACCGAGAGAGATGGTGAGATTACTCAGAAATCGAGCTCGAGCTACCACAGCTCAGAATATGTTCAAGTCCAGCACTGAGACTCTGGCTGGTATCAATGCCCCTGACCAGAGTCAACCAAGAACCGGTGTCCTCAACAATAACACCAATGCTGCTGCTGAATCTACACCACGTCGTGTTAACTACAAGGTCCTGAGAGATAACAACCGCTGTTGCCGATGCTTCCGTATTGGTCATATCAGCAGCGCTTGCGAAGCCACTGAACCAGCTTCGTTATCTAGCAGATGTCTGTCCTGTGGAGGTTCCCATGAGACTTCCTCTTGCCGTCTGTCCCAGAAAGTTGGTGTCCAGAATCTTCAATGTCGACGATGCAAGGGATCTGGTCATGTGGCGCATATTTGCAGGGGAGTTAAAGCTGTCGATAAGTCTCAACCGACTCTAGCCACTGATCTCTCGAGATCACACAGTGATTCAGCTCAAGAGCCTATGACGACGGCCTCAAGCAATATTCGACAAGAGGATAAACAAGATCCCAAGGTCCACCCTCTTAGCATGCTCTCCGAGATGGACACTGGCACTGACCCCCTCTACACCGAAATAAGTTTCGTGGCGGCGAAACCCCTGAAATGTACGGCTATGATCGACACCGGTGCTGCTAGAGTATATATACGTCAAAGTTTGACCAAGTCATTGGAGAAAGCCGGAGCCGTTGCTGGGTCACGACAGGTGA
>NW_003210568.1:0-1455 GCF_000006405.1 Perkinsus marinus ATCC 50983
TGTGTTCGACTTTGATAATCTCAAGGATGAACAGATAGAAGTGATGCAAGCCTTGTTGAGAGACCACAAAGATGTCTTTTATGCATTCCCAACGGGTAAGGGTAAGATGATATTATTTTTGCGCGAGGCGTGGTATGGTATTCCGACTAATTCCCTACTTGAGGAAGTTTGTTATGAATACAGTGAGTGGCAATAATAATGATTATAATGATATATCTATATTGAAAATAGAGTAATAATAATGGGATTTTACGCGTTGAACGTGAAGTATTTGAAAGTACGTGAAGTGCACCTCGTGAGTATTTACTGTGCTACTATAGTTAGTGTAGTGTGTTCAATGTAGTAGTAGTAGTACTACTACTGTGTACTACAGCATTGTCTATTGAACGCACCGTATTGTTGTTATTGTCAGGTGGTGGTAAGTCGCTATGTTATCAGCTACCAGCACTAGCATCATCTAGGCCGGGGTTTGCCCTCATAGTGAGCCCACTCATTGCACTAATGCAAGACCAACTACAGAAGCTGCGTGGGGTCCTCACTAACAGTTTTAATGATACTCGAAGTGAGGTGGCAATTTCGTGGCGCAGTGACGGTAGATGCTGATATCAGATCGATTCGGCCCTTCTGCATGTGCGGTGTTGAATTCCTCCATCACTCCTGCTGAGAAAGAAGTCCTCCTTGAAGACCTTCAGCTGGAGACGCCTGCAACTCGTATTGTGTAAGCGTGTTGGCAAACTCAATACATGGTGAACCGAACAGTTATGCATATCTACAATTTCGAGACTACGACTACGGACTACGAAACGCTTCTATAGTGTTGATGTCAAGTCATATTGTTATCATGTTGACTTTCACTCTTTATCACTTGTTATCACTTGTTATCACTTGTTATCACTTGTTATCACTCTCAGAAAATTGAAGGTTTTGAAGATACCGGTTTGGTTCACAATGTAGGTATATAACGCCTGAACAAATATCATCAGAAGTATTCAAAAATAACATCCTACAGAGAGTAGCGGCCAACAACACTCTCCTGTATGTTGCCATAGATGAAGCCCATTGTATTTCGCAATGGGGTCATGACTTCCGACCGGCTTATAGGTAACAACACTTTAGGAATTTCGTGGCGCGTGACGTTTTTTGACCATTGTTAGACGTCTGCAAATCTTCCGAAATTTGTGCCCGAATGTACCACTGTTGGCGTGTACGGCTACTTCAACGCCCAAGGTCAGAGACGATGTCATCAAAAGCTTGGGTAAGGACTTATACCATCACTTTACTTCTTAAGCCCATCACTTTACTTCTTAAGCCCATCACTTTACTTCTTAAGCCCATCACTTTACTTCTTAAGCCCATCACTTTACTTCTTAAGCCCATCACTTTACTTCTTAAGCCCATCACTTTACTTCTTAAGCCCATCACTTTACTTCTTAAGCCCATCAGTTTACTTCTTAA
>NW_003200896.1:0-1023 GCF_000006405.1 Perkinsus marinus ATCC 50983
CCAGACCTGAGAAAGCACAGCGGTGGAGTTCTTTCCTTAAACGGGAATGAATCTGAGTCGGAGTCAGAGCATAGGTGATAAGGAATGCTCATGAGTCATTAAGAACTGCCGCATCCGTCTCCAGAAAAGAAGGTATCTCGTCGTATTAACTGCGGGTCGAAACTCATTCATTCAAGGAAGCGCTCCCAGCTGTATGTGATGTTGTCCAAATCATCGGAGCTTGCGTGAGATGATCTAAGTACAAGTAGCGAACATCTGTTAGAAGTTACTTATCTCTCATCTCATTGTTTGAGTTATTGTACTACAAATTCCGCTGCGTCGACGGTTAAGCTCATCCCGCACTAAGGTCAAGACTGAATCACTCAGAGGGGCTACCGGATTCTTTGCCATTGAGTCGTTCAAGAGAGTAGCGAGTAGCAGGCTTCTTGCTGGCAGTTGACGCATAGTGCTCCAGAAAAGGCAAGCTCACACTCCTATAGATCCCCAAGCCACAGCTCCCAGAACGACTCTTGATTTCAAATACGTAGAAGAGTTCCGTCATTTCTTGATGCGTCCCCTAGAATAGTTCATCTTCTAACTTCTCAAGAGAATCGATAGAGTGAATGATTTCGGAGGTACTCTCCTGACATTCAGATCCGGCAAACCATCGAAAAATCTTAATCAGATTGTCACATGAGCTCCATTTAGCTCATTGCCTGAGGCGGATAAAGGTTTAGGCGAAATTTTTGATACGATTTCCGCTTCTCCCCCAGTTCGGTCAACGCAGTCGTGTCTGAAGGGTAAGAGTGATAAAGATATTGTTCCCCCCACGAGCGGTTGGTTTTGAGAAATACGCACCTCGACCAAAAAACTTTTGACGTATGGACGACTCTTTCTCGTCTCGGCGGCGCTCCATCTCGGCTACAAGGTCGACAACACGAGGAAAGGGACCAACACTGCCGATTCTTATTGAAATAGGCTTGCTGTCGTATGAAAATGCTATAGAAACCATGCACGAATGGAAGACACGAAAAGTATAGATCT
>NW_003200600.1:0-1158 GCF_000006405.1 Perkinsus marinus ATCC 50983
CCCGACTAGAGCCTAATGCTGCTGTAAGCCACTTGTCAGGATTGAACTGACGACCTTATACTTACGAAGCAGACGCTCTACCACTAAGCTAAAGTGACGCACAGATTAAGTATATGAATCAATAATTTTCCTGTCCCGTTCACAGAATGGGCCATCCTGCTCCTGGTTCTCGTACCAGACCAGAAATTTATGGTGCTATAAGCCACTTGACAGGATTGAACTGACGACCTTCTGCTTACAAAGCAGACGCTCTGCCACTAAGCTAAAGTGGTACACAAAATAAATGCATAAATCACTAATCTTCCTGTATCCTTTGCGGAGTGAGCAAACCTGCTCCTGCTCCTCATACCCGACTAGAGCCTAATGCTGCTGTAAGCCACTTGCCAGGATTGAACTGACGACCTTCTGTTTACGAAGCGGACGCTCTACCACTAAGCTAAAGTGGCGCACAGATTAAGTATATGAATCAATCATTTTCCTGTCCCGTTCACAGAATGGGCCATCCTGCTCCTGGTTCTCGTACCAGACCAGAAATTTATGGTGCTATAAGCCACTTGCCAGGATTGAACTGACGACCTTCTGCTTACAAAGCAGACGCTCTGCCACTAAGCTAAAGTGGCACATAGAGCGAGTACATAAATTAATAATCTTTCTGTATCCTTTGCGGAGTGAGCAAACCTGCTCCTGCTTCTCGTACCAGACCAGATATTTATGGTGTTATAAGCCACTTACCAGGATCGAACTGACGACCTTCTGCTTTCAAAGCAGACGCTCTGCCACTTAGCTAAAGTAGCGAACAGAATAAGTACATAAATTAATAATCTTCCTGTATCCTTTGCGGAGTGAGCAAACCTGCTCCTGCTTCTCGTACCAGACCAGATATTTATGGTGTTATAAGCCACTTACCAGGATCGAACTGACGACCTTCTGCTTTCAAAGCAGACGCTCTGCCACTAAGCTAAAGTGACACACCAAATAACTGCATAAATCAATAATCTTCCTGTATCCTTTGCGGAGTGAGCAAACCTGCTCTTGCTCCTCATACCCGACTAGAGCCTAATGCTGCTGTAAGCCACTTGCCAGGATTGAACTGACGACCTTCTGCTTACGAGCAGACGCTCTACACTAAGCTCAGTGGCACACACACTGACTATATGA
>NW_003203564.1:0-1050 GCF_000006405.1 Perkinsus marinus ATCC 50983
AGTATCAGGTTTCACGGGAGCGAGTACCGAAGACGGTGCACTGCACCGGGTGCAGACACTGCGTCTGTGTGTCTGAGACACGCACTGTCGGCACACTCGATGAGTGTCACTCAGAGTCTGTCCCTGAGTGTCTTTCCGTGAAAGACTTTCCCTCATCGGTACTTCTAGGGTCGGTTCATTCGAAACCTCCCTACCGGACTCACGCAAGCAGGCGTTTGATTTTTAATAATCTGTATCAGCCTGAATATCAGGATCCACATACGGCTCCACGTCGAACATGTCCCCTTAGGAGGCTCTCCTAGCATGATTGAGGCTAGGAGAGTCCAGGATCTGGGTATCTCCATCTAGAACATCTATTCAGGATATCTATCTATGCTAGAACCCAGATTCCAGGGGCCTATTTCACAAGAAACGCTCCTTAAGGTGCACCTTGAATTTAGGAGCAAGGAGCCTTACACCTTACTCGAGGTGCTTTCACTTCAGTTGCTCCTCATGCTCCTTATGCGCCTAAATTTAAGGTGCACCTCGTGAACCCCAATAAGGAGCACGAGGGGCACCTAAACCCGTACCGACGCGCATCAAAAAATCGACACAGACTGTGTCACACAGTGCTTCAATAGAGTTCTCTCAAGAGGGCTATTGTAAGCCGTTTGCACTGACCCGTACAACTACTACTATGGACGCGGAAAACTTGAATGAACACTGTGATATTGCCCCTTGTACGATACAGTAATGGTGTTGTTTACCTTCGTGAATAAGGTCTCTGCCCACTCTTCTAGTAAAGATACGAAGATATCCAGGTCAGAATCCGAAAATGAGGGTATGGTTATTTCTACCACAAACTCAACAACACTATCATGAGCTTATTTGTGAACAATCGGCCGTTGTCGATATTTGTTATACGCCAAGTCGAATATGCGGTAAAAATGCACGGTTCAGGGATAGATCATCCGCGGGTGAGACGCGCGGGCTATCGGGAATAAGCGGAGCGGAGCTCGCATAAAATGGTAAGGAGGGTGCGATAAGTGCATAAAGTACCCCCCGAGCAGT
>NW_003216428.1:0-1437 GCF_000006405.1 Perkinsus marinus ATCC 50983
GCTGCTGCGCTACTCGTAGCAGAGCAGTGACACCCCACCCACTCGTCACCGTACAGCTAATGACACTCCAAAGTGTACCCAGACGAGATTTGACGGAAATGTGGTATGATATTACATCAACCATCTTCTTATCCAACTCCTCAGCCTCGATCTGGTCCAACTCGTTCAACAACTCATCGTCATCCATAATTTGGTTGCCCGAAGACAGAACCTTCCAAAATGGAAATCTACTCCAAGAAATAACCACACCAATCTCAAAAATGTACTCGTAATTTTACCAATTTTACATTCAACTTTTTTGAGTACAAATCATATTGTACCAACACCCACACGACACACTGCTCTCGACAACTCCCCCACCTGCGAAACCTCATTCTGCAGATCCTGCTGCTCAGCCATGTCGTCCATGAGCTCGTCAATCTGAAAAATCAAAAAACATAAGTACCCAATTTCAGTGTGGGAAAATATGCACATGATCAACTACAGTCAACAATATAAAATTTCTGAGGAAATTTCGGGAAATTTTTCCCGAATTCACATCGCCAATTCTACAATTTGGGAGTGACCTCCCAAGTTCAACGGACATATATTCTTCCAACACTGCTCTACTACATTATCAATATTAAGTTGCTGATTCATAGTCTTCTGCGCCGACACGCCTTGTGACAACGCTTGCACAGCAACTGCAGTCGTCTGGCTACTCTCCAAAGACAATATCTGCTGCTCTAGCGTCATACCTGGATATATGAGAAATACAAAACAGTCTAGGGGGGAAAATATGCATATATGTTGGTGACAATACGAAAATTCTGAGGAAATTTCGGGAAATTCTCATTCATTTCTATACATTTCTACTCGATCCCTATAATTAGTGAGGAAACTCCTGAGCTCAGGTGAAAAAAACGAACATATATTCCTACTCCAACACTGTATAGGAAATTCCTGAGCTCAGCTGAGGAAAGCAAACATATATTCCTACTCCAACACTGTATAGGAAATTCCTGAGCTCAGCTGAGGAAAGCAAACATATATTCCTACTCCAACACTGTATAGGAAACTCCTGAGCTCAGCTGAGAAAAACGAACATATATTCCTACTCCAACACTGTATAGGAAACTCCTGAGCTCAGCTGAGGAAAGCAAACATATATTCCTACTCCAACACTGTATAGGAAACTCCTGAGCTCAGCTGAGAAAAACGAACATATATTCCTACTCCAACACTGTATAGGAAACTCCTGAGCTCAGCTGAAAAAAAGCGAACATATATTCCTACTCCAACACTGTATAGGAAACTCCCGAGCTCAGCTGAGGAAAGCGAACATATATTCCTACTCCAACACTGTATAGGAAACTCCTGAGCTCAGCTGAAAAAAGCGAACATATATTCCTACTCCAACACTGTATAGGAAACTCCTGAGCTCAGGTGAGGAAAGCA
>NW_003202694.1:0-1043 GCF_000006405.1 Perkinsus marinus ATCC 50983
AACAAGTAGTCTCTGCTCGACTCCAACGATTAATCCAGGTTCCACATACCAAACCTCAGAGCCAGTCCTTTTCCCGAAGTTACGGACCTATTTTGCCGACTTCCCTTATCTACTTTGTCCTACGGACCAGAGGCTTCTAACCTTGGAGACCTGATGCGGTTATGGGTACGATCGAGAGTGCGAATAAATCTATCCCTCGGATTTTCAAGGGCCAGCGAGAACACTCCAGACACCCTGTTAGACAAGGTGCTATTCCAGTTCGAAAACCCTATCTCCAGATGATCTGATTCCAGGGTAAGTCGAACTGTTAAAAAGAAAAGACAACGCTTCCTGGGGTCCCCTATGGCGTGTCCGAGTTCACTTGTGTTGCCACATATTATCCACGTCTCGGCGCTGGAATACTAACCAGCTTCCCTTTCGAGAAACAGAGCCAAAGCTCCAATCCGATGGAATTTAACCTGTCTCTCAGGATCGGCTAACCCATGTCCAAGTGCTGTTCACATGGAACCCTTCCCCACTTCGGCCTTCAATGTTCTCTTATTGAATACTTGCTACTACCACCAAGATCTGCACTGGAAGCTGTTTCACTCAGACTCACGTCCAAGCTTCTTCACAACCCCCACGCCCTCCTACTCATTGTTGCCAATTATCTTGCAACAATGGCCCGGTATCGGTCACTCGCTTCAGCGCTATCCATTTTCGGGGCTAGTCGATTCGGCAGGTGAGTTGTTACACACTCCTTAGCGGATTTCGACTTCCATGACCACCGTCCTGCTGTTAAGATCGACCAACACCCTTTGTGGTATCTGATGAGCGAGCAGTTTAGCACCTTAACCGAGCGTTAGGTTCATCCCTCATCGCCAGTTCTGCTTACCAAAAATGGCCCACTTAGAGTCGTCTCATTGACCCCAATAGTTCAATTAAGTAACTACTGGATCTTGCCCATTTAAAGTTTGAGATAGGTCGAGGAAGTTACTTCCCCGGACTCTATCATTCGCTTTACCTGACAAACTGATAAAGACTCTAGCTATCCTGAGGAAACT
>NW_003199405.1:0-1229 GCF_000006405.1 Perkinsus marinus ATCC 50983
AAAATATCAGGAACAGTGGCATGTCACTGTGCAACCTGATCAGGGACAGTGATAGTTTTTAGGTTCCATTCGTTGCGCCTGTATGTATGGCTATTTGTTACATTCGTGCACTCCGCGAGCCGCGGAGACCCTAGCAAGATAATCTCTTATCGTAAGTTACGATTGGTAACAGACCAACCATTTTTCACCGCAAAGTGGCTTTCTGTTTCTCGTCAAGTTTGGGTACAAAGCAGGCTTTGTCTGTGGCACGCGACTTGAGGCTTTTTTGGGTCCAGCTTCATGGAACGATTAGAGCTGACCGACGATCATTGATCGTGCTAGACCGTTTGGATGTGTCTCGCTTCCTGGGCCATTGCATGTCAAACAAAGAAAACCCACACTGTGCAACTTTCGGTCTTGTCAACCCCGTGTTGAAAAGGCTCTCGGTGGGACTGATCCGTCATGCTGCAGATGCATCCATCAACGTTAAATCCGAAGACTCAATGCTTATTAAGCATTGCTCAACAGTTGTTCGTACTCGTCATCTTTATTCATCCCTTCAGATGCACTGAAGCGTGTAGAGATGCAACATTGGTCCCACCTAGGCATCGATGATTGGTGCCTAGCAGTGAGAGCAGAAGCTGAAGAGATTAATTAACTCACTTGGCTCCTGCTTACAACGTCCGTTGGATGGACTCAGTTCAAACTTCGACACGAGGCGAAGCTGGGCAAGCGCTGAAGAATGTCGTAATGCTGCAAAAAATACGTGACGCTTTCAAAGCATGATGCCTCCGCAGCATGAGGCTCCAACAGCATGAAAATGGATTCAGCGATTTCCACTACATCATTCTCATCGAGTAGCAGTCGCCCAGCTCCAGTGGATTCCTCGAGCTGTGATGCAACCCTGGCTTCCACGCTGGAAGGCAATGACTTACTCTCCAACTTCCAGTCGCCCTCTGAAAATCGCGATTGGTATCTGCAGATAATTGTAACCATTGTCACTAATGGTGAAGGGCGGCCATATCACCACTTCAGGAGGGCTTCCAACTTGGAAGTTCCAAGCTCGTCAAGCGCCACGTATGGAGTATCTTGAAGACCAGTGTCGCGTATATACTGTATGTTGGCCGCGAGGCATAGGAAGACCAGTGTCAAGGTACTCGATCAGTAGCATGATGAACCGGTTCAACATGGCTTCGTCAGTTGCGATTCCCGGCTGCCGCACCTCTTTCCCGGACAGAGGTGGTGTCGTG
>NW_003208026.1:0-2189 GCF_000006405.1 Perkinsus marinus ATCC 50983
TGAGAAACTTGTGTAGTTTACCATCTCTTTAGAAACTGTGTAATTCAACTTCCACTCAAAAAGCCTCTCCAACGTATCTTATGTGCCACATGGAAGTGTGGTAGAATATGTAACCATCATAAGAAGTGATAACACTCTTCAGAAACAATGCTAATTTTACTACTATATCGACTCCAACATCATAACAGCAGTTGATTTCTAATGGCTGCAGCGTCGTGTGGTGATGTATGTACGTCCGCGGTAGCTCGCCTACTACTACCCATCGAGCATTACTCCGATAAGGTAACTACTACTACTACTACTACTACTACTGCTGCTACAGCATTCCTCCCTAGTTCACATTAATCTTTTACCGAGAATTTTTTATTTTTATTTCTTTTTCCACCTTCTTTCTGTTTATTTTTTGAGTATGTTCGTCAAAATGTTACACTTTTGGTGGTAGATTTTTACATAATTCCGTTGATATTTCAACCATGGTTTTTTTACAAAATTACCAAGAAAATGAATATTTTTTTGTCGGAAAAAATAATAATTTCTGAAAATTTTGTACCACAATCTACACATGTCCTCTCCTACCCGTAATCAGGCCGCATTACAGCTACTACGAGACGAGTATAGAAAGAAAACTGCCAACGCTGCGGCATTGGCCCGATCTATGGCATTTGATAAGTTACAACGAAACACCCCGAGAGTAATAATAGTATTACTATCATCTTCATCATCAACTTTTATTCAGCGCATGAGGAAAAACAAAAAGCAGCCCGCCCAGACCAAGTCGGTGAAAAAGATGTTTCCTGCTATGCTGATCCTATTGTAGGACTACTCGTAAGAAGAGACCGCTATCGCCAGCAACAAGAATGCTTTTATTATCAACATCATCTTGGCGTAAACAATGCCGAGATGTATGAGTATTGTATTATCATTTTATGGAGGTCATACCACTCCCTCAGGAACTCGCGGTGGCTCCACCAAAAACGGATCTAGATGAGCCTATCGGGAAGCTCTTCAAATCTATGGCGAACTCGTTGTTGAATAGCATCACAAAAAGAGGCTTTGTGGAGTAACTTTGCGATTCCGGAAAAATTTTATACATAATTGTATATTAATATTAATATAATTAATATATTAATATTAAACTAATATTATTTCCTCATAATTAATATTTTAATACATCTATTTCATACGTCTTGGCAGGCACACTACAGAGTAGTGTGAGAAAAATGCGTGTTGGCCACAATATGAAAATTTTGAGGAAATTCGTATTAGTTTTTATACAGTTTCACTCCAAGTCTTGCGCAAATTTCGGTGTGGAAAATGGTCATCAACTACATGTGTTGGTGATGACAATATGAAAATTTTGAGGAAATTTTGGAAGAAATTTTTATTGGTTTTTATACACTTCTACCCCAAGTCGTATGTGAACTTCTGAGCTCAGCTGAGGCAAACAAACATATACTCCAACATTGGAGTTTCACCACCCTAGTGATATGAAAAACACTAGGGGAAAATATATTTCACGACTACTGCATATCACCGCGAATATCGCGAATAACGCCGCTTCACGTAAAACGGGTAGTCGTGAATCTCCATCATTATCGTTCAGATTCATGCGACCGTATTTTCGTACCAATCTGGGCAATAACGATTCTGGAAATTCCTCCAAACCGCTACGTAGAAGTTCCCTTCGGAATTTCGTCGGAAATCGTCCTCAAGCGAAAACAACTGTGGTAGCAGGTTTGTGTTGCATCATCACCGTTGATATCGTTCTGTACAGATATTAGATCGCTTATATTCACTTTTCGACTTCAGCGACTACGGTTCGATAATCAGCAGTTTTGATTTCGTATCAATTGTTGAACTCCTTCTCAGGGTAGTAATACCACAGTGTGATCAACCAAACCGTTATGGAAAATAGTGTTTTCATCTTAGCCTTCAAGTTTTGGGAGTTCGAAAGTCAACTTTGAGTAATATCAACATGATAACAATGTGAATCGATTGATACCAACGTTTTAGAAGCGTTACGTAGTCTATAGTCGTACTAGTCTCAAATTGAAGAACTCAGCCATCTCGAAAAGATCTACATATGCATACATACTGTTTGGTTCGCACTGTACACAGCAGCAGACACTGGAGTATTTTCAGGACAATTTAATATTTTTTCCCGTTTTTTTAATAATTTTCCCACTTTT
>NW_003211234.1:0-1070 GCF_000006405.1 Perkinsus marinus ATCC 50983
ACTCTGAGCCACTGAGGATCACCTCAGGATGGATAACAGGATTCGGATCGGTCCAAGTTCGGTTGGGATCAACACCGGCAAGCGTTGTCCTTGAATTACCATGAACCACGCCGTCCACATTGACCATAGGTACGATGTGAAAACAGTACCTAAAGCAAGTACTAGCAAGAAATCAGATGCACTTCTCATCATGTGTCATTTCTGGACAGTACAGTGATCTTCGCAATAAGTTGGATCTGTCGTTCTTTCTGGAGCTATCATTAAAACAGAGCTGACAACGACCATAAAATTGTATTTCCAGTTTATCGTCACTTCCAGATGGACGCTTGATACCGAAAGACACGATGCATTGGTGGACTACTTGGCTCGCAGCTGCCTGGCAGTGTCGCTGAGAAGCCAATGAAGCAGACCCAGACAGATCCAACTCCCCACGGTTTCCCCTGGATGCTGTCTCGCTATTATCACAACTGCTGGCCGACTTCGTCGTACGCACTCAACACGCGCTGAGCTACAATCAACATCACCATCGGAGCGGTATGGCAGTTATCTCACAAATGTCGATGCCATAGAGCTATCTTTCTCGAGAAGTCTACCATGCTCGTGTGCAATTGGAAGGGAGGAGAGGCGCTAACGATATGGGGACTGTTCGCTGCACTCACCACCACAACTGGCTCACCGAGGCTTACTCGGGCCTCCAATGAGTGAGGCCGAATCTTGTGTGTTCCAAAACCGGGATTGTCCAACCTAGAATTGTGACAACTAGAGAGTAATCGCTCGACGTGCTTATAAGCAGTTCACATTTTCTCGAGAGTGATTCATTCGATTGTCACTATCGCTCCGGGACAAAGGTGTCTGAGTCAAGGAGGAGGTTCGTCGCATAGACGGCATCGTCGCGTGCAGAGATGGGCCTAACAAAGCAGCGTGCTCTTCCTCACAAGCGATCCTCCCGACTCCGCTGAATCATCATATCTGTTGCATTGACATACTGCGACCAATCCGACTCGGAACGGAGCTTCTGAATGGATGCAGGGGCCTGAATCTAGCCAGTTTCCCGAGCCATCAATGAGTAG
>NW_003201586.1:0-1197 GCF_000006405.1 Perkinsus marinus ATCC 50983
GCGACCAATAACGGTCACTGAGTGATCTCGCATCATATATCATCTGAGTTGCGTTCTGAAGGAGCATAATGTTTTGACTCGATTCCGGACAGAAAAACTGAATACGGTGCGTTAATGAATCTCAAGGAACTCAAAAAGATGCGAGATAGTACTCAGAGGAAATCAACACTCGGCAAGGTGAAGGACACAAGTTTTCATGCTGTAGGCCAGTTGAACATCTGACTCCAATGGGCTAGTGGACACAAGTAGACAAAGAAATGGTCAGTTAGTCACACAAGGCAGCGTAGTCAACCACATCGTGGTTACGCCGAACAAACTCAGCTAATGCTGCACGGTTCAGTGCAAATCCGGGAGGCACTCGAGCTGTCTTTATCTGCCCTTGTACGTGGACAATGACGGTCCATGGTACGGGCTTGTTGGATGGATCGAGCCTTACCGGTCTCGGGAGTGAAATATCTGCTACTATCAAAGAAAATGCCAAGAAAATGATCGAGATGACGACAAATGCCAGTTTTTGCAGCGAAGTGAGCTTCATTTGCTTCCCATCTGATCCCTTGAAGACAACTCGCGTTAGAAGTGGAGGTTCGCCTGAAATTCAATGTCACGTCATAGGGCTTTTAGACGAGGAGCTCACTCTCGTTCCACTGATGAAGCCAGCATAATCCACCACATTCCAAGCTCACCGTGAACCCCTCGCCAATATCGTCGAGTGGAACGAGGAGGACTGCTGGGAGCTCTAGTATGTTGCATCGCCAAGCAGATCGAGGAGGCAAGTAGCATAGGGCACACTGAGCAGGTGACACCATCAGTGGCCCAGCTACCGCGGACTTCGTCGGCTACCTTGCTCCTCGTAGATGGAAGACCGATAACATCTACCTCGATAACACTGCCAACATCATATTCTACCGTAGGTATGGATATACCCACGTGTATAACAAGCACAATGGCAAGCAGAAGTTGACATATCATCATGATGCTGAAAAACAGTTCCTGCCCCATCGATGAGCATCCTTGAATACCACACTTCAGCCCATCGGACGAACAGTAAAGGATTTCAATTCATCGCTCATCACGACTCCGTGTTCACTTCCACTACGCTGAATCATGCCCTATGCAAACATATCATCACCGATCTTCAACTCCATGCGGGCATGAGGGCTCGGTAGACTTCGAAGTTCGAAGCTTTCGACGATGAGT
>NW_003208622.1:0-1031 GCF_000006405.1 Perkinsus marinus ATCC 50983
ACTCAACTGTCAGGGAAGATGAAATTCTTATACATCCCTCTTTCATGAGTTTCACTCGGCTTGGAAGTCGCTGAGACACATAGCATCCGGAGCTGTATTTGCTCGATCTATATGTTGAACGAATCATCCTGGTCTATTTGGATCATTCAACATACAGACCAACCTGAGTCCCTGAGATTACTGATTCTCATGATTTCTACGCTCCCTGACTTGAATTTAGTCGCTGAACAGTCGGAGCTATGCCATCGTGATGAGCACCTCGATTTGTCGCTCGTCGGATGCAAATTTCGTATTGCGACGTCGGCTCGTAGGAGCCATCGTCCTATCTTATATGAAGTTCATTAGCTTCCTTCGACTCTTCGTAGAGTTATGTTTGTGTAGTGTAGTTGTCTTTCTGCTCAAGTTTTATCTCATTGGAATGGCCATCAGGAACCACATCAATATATTTGTTTCCCTTGGAGTGTGCCTCCTTATCTCAAAGGCCAATGGCATGACTCTCAACCACAGGGCGGGTGAGGTAGGAATTACATCTGCCCAGTATGAGGCTCCCATACTGAGAGAGTAGTGTCGCAAGAAACTCGATATGTTCTAGGTTACCGGAGGTACTTTCTCAATGCGTTTAACCCTCGACATGGAGGCTTTGCCCTTTCTGTAGCGCCTGCTCAAATTCATATCGTATACGATGTGGGGCATATCAATGTCTTATCCACCTCAGGGTCTATGTCTGCCTTTGCGTATGGTGCTCAGATACACATGACGGATCAGAACTCGCCATATTTTTCGAGAGCTACCGTGAAGCCGGCCCTCAGCGAAGTAAGTGACACCATGTATCATTGTTGAAGCAGGCTATTTGATCAATGTGAGCAGCGGTGTCGAGAAATCGCTCGAACACACGGCTTGGATTGCTCGCGGATCACTCTCACGGATCCGATACCTAAAATTAGCGACGATAACGATAGCAATGATGTGAACATCGGAATAGAGGATAACAGCAAGGCTGCAAGTCTTTCCTGCTCATCATTCGGGCTCAC
>NW_003203255.1:0-1085 GCF_000006405.1 Perkinsus marinus ATCC 50983
CTTCAATGATGGAAGGCCTAGAGGGGGTGATAATGACTCTATCAACTCTCGTATAGTGAGTCAGGTGGAGTCAGTATTGTCTGAAAATCTGAAGACCATCGCCCCTACTAATGCTAAGAAGGCCCAAATTCGTTTGAATATGGGTTATCGTATGCCACGGTATGGATACTTGAAGTCCTTCTGGTTACTGCCTCCTCAGTGGCAGAAGGAGAGACCTGCTGACTTACCTATTGGTTCTGATGATTTGGCTATTAATGAAGCTCAATTAGAGTTTGTTAAGCACCGAGTGACTCAGGCCTCTGAGAAGCTGGTGAGCCAGATCAAGAAGCTCCAAGGAGGGCCTTATCAGGGTGCAAGTGATTCGAGATCTTGGCATGAAGTACAACGCGAGATTGTAGACAATTTGAATCGCTCCTCTTTGACAATTGCGAGGATTCATTTGTTGTATCTCACTGATTGTGTGAGCCCTATTATTAGCCAGAGAATTAGGAGAAGACTGGGTACTGACTCTTGGTTTGACGCTAACCCTGTGGATCTCTTGCTGGCTATGTGGAATATTCTGGACGAGTTGTTTCGTTCAGAGTCTACACCTGAAACTCAATGTGATAAGATGCAGAATGTGAAGAAGTCCACTAATGAGACTCTACCGCAATTTATGTACAAGCTCCAGAACTTGTTTACTGGTGTCGAGATTGAGACTGGTCAAGAACTGGTTGATAGTACTAAGTTGACTCGTCTTCGTGGTGCGTTGCCTAAAGTGGACGTTCAGTTCCTAAGGGAGAAATTCCCTACTAACCTAACTTATGATCAGTTGGTTACGAGAGTTAATGAGTATTTCTCTAGTGCCATGGATCGTGAGTGTTATGAGAGGTTTGTTAAACAGTATAGGATGTTGAACGCCCCCGAGAAAGTTGATGGCTATGCTCACAACGACTTGAAGACGGTGGATACTGTGGTGGACGCTATGGAAGAAGCGCCTTCCGTTCAGGAGGGCAAATCTTCCAAGCGTGGAAAGAAGCCCAAGAAAGCTACCAAGAATGTCGTGGCCAATGAAGCGACGGCTAATTTTGGTGGCTCTGTGGGCT
>NW_003214476.1:0-1164 GCF_000006405.1 Perkinsus marinus ATCC 50983
CCACAGGTACCGTCCAGAACACACATAAGACAACCGTTAGAGAGATAGAGAGTAGCATACCCAATCCTGCCTCATATGAGGTACACCTACATTATCCCAGAACACGTCATCTGGCAGGGGAGCCGGCATAGCATACAACTTGAATGGTGTAGCTGAATGCACCATCTGTAAAGCCGACATAGAGGCCTTTAATGAACGGAAAGTTACAAAACCGTCACTTCTAGTCTGGAAGGCAGGCTTCTCTCCAAAGGGTAGGAGGTTAGTCGGCATTAGAGCCTTAGGTAGAGGTACTATATCAGCAACATCCTTAACGATATTCACAGGGGCCTTAGTTAGATTAATCAACTGCTTACTCAATCCCTGCTCAGCTTCCTCTTCCCTCTTCTCCTTTTCCTCTAGTTGCTCCCGGAACAGCTCATCAGCCTTCTCTTGGAAGTCCTCCGCTGATCGGACAGTCCTCTCACAGTATCGATTCAATGCAGCTAGTCGTCTCTCCAATACTGTGATAGTGTCCATCTTCTCCTTACCACACATCTTAATCTTCATCTCTGGACGCTCCCCTTCATACTCGGCAACATTATAAGCATGCTCCAGCTTGGGTATAATCTTACTCCTATCTGCTTCCTGCTTCTCCAGATCGTCAATGTCCAGAGCCACTCGAGCATCCAATACCTTCCCAGGGGCGACTTCTTCGAAGAAATTCCTCAATGCTTGATTCGAACGCAATTCCTGCGGCAGGCCACGCACAAATATCGTGTAATTTTCCAAACTCTTGCGAGCCAGAAATTCATGACGTCTGCGTAGATACCAACTAAACTCATGATAAATGAGATACATAGAGTAACCATAGAATAAATAAGATGCCAAGAGGGTAGCGATCATCGCCGAGTCACCATTGAGGAGGTTACCTAGACTCCACGACTGCATAGTATCGCTTTCGTTGGACCCATCATTGCGATCTTGGTATTTGTATATAGGGATGAGGAATATTGAGTTAAAACATCCCACTAACGAGATTTTTATCCCCATTTTCAGAAGTCGTATAAACGCTGCTGCATCCAGGCCAGCATAACGCATAAGATCATCGTCGCTTGTCAACACAGCATCGCGTATCCACGACCATTTACCAGTTTTTCTATCCGAAAGTGGACACCTTAACTCAGG
>NW_003212209.1:0-824 GCF_000006405.1 Perkinsus marinus ATCC 50983
TGCTATTTGTATTTTTGGTATCACCGCGTCACCAATCACCATTGACGGTTTCTTTTTCGAAGTTTTTCCGGATTATTGCATTTTTTATATAATTGTGGGTGGCTGATTCTTGCGAAAGGACTGTTGTGATGTCCGAGTTCCCAAATTGGGAGTTTTTGGACATCACTCCTGATCTGCCGGCGGCGATCAGGATGACTGACATTTCGATATATTTTGGGTATTCGATAGCTGCCAAATCGGTCAGCGTCGAGTATTCCGGTTTATTCGAAGGATTCATGATATTGAAAAATATCATTGATTTTCATGGGGTTTTGTATTAGTACCCGCTCATTGTGGGAAAGTCGGGTGGATTTATCTTACCCGCAAATCTAATACAAGATTTGCATGATGCAGCAATAGACCAAGGTTAGTATAGCAGTTGTATTTATACGACTAGTTATGCAAACCCTTTGTGTTTTTTGTTGCGACTCTTGGCGTGAACCGGAAGACCGGACCTCGCTTTCGACTATTCATCTTTGATGGATATGAGATCGCAAGGGTATCGCTTCGTGCGATATTTAGTGACCATCAGAGCACGCTACGACTTTTGATTATATCCTTGGATTTAATCGGAAGCTCGCAAGCATTGCATTGATGCAATCACCTGGTTGATCCTGCCAGTAGTCATATGCTTGTCTCAAAGATTAAGCCATGCATGTCTAAGTATAAGCTTTAAACGGCGAAACTGCGAATGGCTCATTAAAACAGTTATAGTTTATTTGGTGATCGATTACTATTTGGATACCGTAGTAATTCTAGAGCTATACATGCGTCAGGCCCGACTT
>NW_003213412.1:0-3606 GCF_000006405.1 Perkinsus marinus ATCC 50983
TGCTCAGCACAGGGTGGTAAGTGTAGGTACAGTCAAGTTCAAGAGAGCGTGGTAGAGGCTTTCCGGAGGTTCGCTGCTATGGGCATCGAGGCAAACCGCCCTGACGACTTCTATGCTGAGATGCTCAAAACTGATCAACAGATGGGCAAGGTACGGACGGAAAGGCTGAATCGAAACAGCCGTACTTCTATTGGTGTAGATCCGAGAGAACCTCGCTGATCAACAGAAGCGCATTGAAATCGTGGAGGACAGGAAGCGGAAACAGGCCGAGAAAAAGTAGGGGGGCAGCCGGGGTCCAGTCGTCTTGAGCTTTCCTGACTGTTCCAAGCTGAGCAACCGGTTGTTCTGACAGCGGAGCGGTGCTTCGTTACGTCCATTCTTGTCATTAGTGGGCTTATGATTGCATCCAGGTTTGGGAAGAAGATGCAGGTGGCAGCAGCTCAGGCCCGTGCTGCTCAGAAACGTGAGAATTTGGCAGAGATCGAGAAGTGGAAAGAGGCCAAGGGGGAAGGTACTAATAGTTTATCAAAAGCCATACCGAACCTTTGGAAGAAATTGCAATACAACCGCCGATCAATTGCATTGTCGTATCAGATGAATCCGCCAGTGTTGGAAAGACTTTGGAAAAGGTCTCCAAGAAGGGCGCTCAGCGGTCGGCTGAGATGGAAGGTGCTAGTCACGGCAAGGGAGGGAAGGGTGGCAAGGCTGGCAAGGGTGGCAAGGGTGGCAAGGGAAGAGTGAATAAGAAACGCGTTGCTAAGGACAAGAAGTAATAAAAGGCCCTTGGTCGTTGTCGTGATGGTCGTTGATAGATACGGCCAGGGTGGGCCTAAACGAGTGTTGAAGAACAACTCAGCCGACAGTTGCCGTGACGTCTCTTCTTTTAACGCCTCTAAGCATTCCCCCATGGGTAAGGGGAAAGGGAAGGGGAAAGGAAAGGGTGTTAGGAAGCCTATCAAGAAGGGCGCTGCTGCTGCTGCTGCTGGAAAACGCTGAGAAGCAGCGTAAAACGTACACTGTTTCTACCTACGTATGTTGGGCATACATATTGGGTTGAGTTTGCAAGGGGAAGAGTGGGAGGGCCGATAGATTTGAATTATCTGTAATATGGTAAAAACTCGGGAAACTTCGAGGAAGAAGGGGAGCAAGGCGTTGGAGGCGTGCTTGGCGTCATCGTCATCATCATCATCGTCGTCATGTTCGACTGCCGCTCCCTCGGATCCCTCACCGCCGCAAAAGGCCGAGGTCGTCACTTTACGGTTGACCCCGCGCACCCACATGATAGAACAACTCTTACGGCTGGCAGATATCAACTTTAAACTGCAGTTGCGCATGACGCCGCAGACCACAGTGAAATCCATTGTAGAGCGAGTATTGGCTCGATGGCGCTCCCATGTTGGGGATGAGCACAGAATTGTCACCCAGGGTTTGTGCTTGCACCTCCCCCCTACTGTGGACGATGGGCAGTCCCTCCCAGCTGAGTGGAGCATCCATGACGTTGTACAGGCGTACCCTCGTTGTGTGGATGGGGGGGTTACGTGGCTGGTGTTTGATGGTGAAGATGATCGAGGCCCCCCAGAGGTGCCTGCTCCAAAACCCTCGTCACCGATCGACACTACTGAGAGCTGCATAAGAGGAATTATGGAGTCGACTTGTGATTCTGCCGTCATTGCAGCGGCACAGGCGGTAGAGAATATACCGGATTTTGGAGGGATTCCTGGTGTGGTTGGTTCGGTCGCTAGCGGCTCGACTGTGGCTGACTTCTCACCCAAGAGGAGGCAGCAGCGTCGGCCTGTGAAACGGGGAGCTCCTGATGATGTCGACTTCACAGCGGACTTGGTTGACGCGTCAAAGGAGTCAACACGGAGGGAGCAACAGAGTGGGAGGAAGAGAGCTCGGGTGGAGGTTGAGGAGGGTCGGCTAGGGCGGGATGAGGATGAAGTTGACTGCACTATGGCGACTGCATTACGGATGTCACACACGACTCACATGGCCTTGTTGGCCTTCCAAGAGAAGCAACAGGTGAAGTGATCTAGCGTTGAACTCCTTGGGAGTTTTCCTCATTATATTATGGGAATTTACACGACTTGGAGTAGGAGTGTACAAAATCGATAAGAATGTCTCAAAATTTCAGCCGATTCTCCTCGTTGTTATCGACACGCGTAGTTGATACCGTGGGCATTCATCATCACGACAGGTCTGCGGTGGAAAGGATTATGTGAGCTCTTCAGGAGATGCTCGAGCGACAGCAGACGCAGTTCGCCAAGATGTTGGAGCAACAACAGGATTGGATGAAGTCCTTACATGGGACCATGCTGGAGACCCTCCAGCTCGCCCTGAGAGCAGCAGCAGCACCCACGAATCAGAAGGAATCGGCTGAGCCGAGGGGTGGATAATTTAGCCCTGCGCTCACGATAATAAAACAATCAGTAGCATGCTTTCTCCAGCGAAGAGTTGCGTTTTGAAAAGTGTCCTCTGTTGGGGCGATCTGGCTCAGTTTAGAGAGTTATAACTCGGCTTAACACGGAGAAGGTGTGTGAGTGGTTGCTAGAGGCCCTACACCGAAGTTTGTTGAATCTTCTCCTAGCAGTTCTGATCCTCGAGGCTGGGGTAGTGAATGTGAAAGAGCTCGAGAAAAGATTCTGGTGCTGACTAGTATGAGAGGAAAACGTGGGGGTTGAGGTGTATCAGTAGAGTCACGAAATACTGTTTGTCAAATAGACGCTTTGAGATTAGCGCACATGGCGGTTACGCGGTAGACAGGGCGTAGTAGAGATAGTTCTTACCACGCCAGACGAGAGGCAATCGTTACGGCGAAGTGTAGCGTTCATCGTATAAGATAACGGAGGGCTGGTCAGAATTGGTGTTCAGTGCATAGCCATTATCAGTGATAATGGCCGAGACCGTGATAATCTGTCACGGTCCACATTTCTCACCCCGTTAGTAATCGTCCCTTGTCCTGTGGCCCTTCCTGTGGCCTTCCGCACGACTCGCAATCAGTACGGGCTTATAGACCTGACAATGCCTCTGCCTCGGGTCCGCGTCGACTTCCATTGATATCGTTTATGGTTTAAATTGGTGGTTCGGTCACGACACCTCCTGCTGCACTCACCCAAACTTCAGGGTTTTAGGAAATAGCTGACTTTCCCAACTGCATGTACTCCTCCCATTATCACATTGACAGTCGCAGGATGTCTTGGCATCTTGCAGTTCCCCCATTATTGTTATCATCATCAACTCTACCTCGACTAAGATACATGACCATGCGGGCTGCTATCTTGGCGTTGATTTTGAGTGTCGGCTTGGCCGTCACCAGTACACCTCCTAACCATCATCATCATCATCACCACAGTCACTTCGCGGTAAAGCCCAGTCTCCTGTTTTTGGTGGGCTACTAGGAGGTTGTAGGTCCTAGTCGCAGGCTCCACAGGCTACTACAATTACCGTCATCAGGCTGATATCTGCCACGCTCATACGATATTGAGGAAACATGGAATACCCGAACGGAACATCATCCTCTTCTCGTAAGCACCAGTAGCAGCAGCCGAGAGCTCACCTGAGCATCTTGACTCAGAACGGATGATGTTGCTAATTCGCCAGAGAACC
>NW_003205723.1:0-1032 GCF_000006405.1 Perkinsus marinus ATCC 50983
CGATTGCCTTCGCGAGCAATAGAATTGACGCCTTCCCATGGCACAATGATGCATACGTAGGGTGAATATTATAGCTTGCATAACCGTTCAAGTAGATTCCTCGTCCTTACCGATAAATCGTCTCTGAAGATATAGCCGCAACTTCCTCTGTCCAGGGTGTGCCAAGACATAATGGTAGATAACGCAAAGTAGACTGCATACCAGACGAGCATATCTTGATCCACCGAGATAGATCATCCCATCAACGTCATCCTCTCGAGAAGGACCTTCATACCAAGGCCTCTGCCTTATGATACCGTCTTGGTCTAGATGACAGTGACTCTCCATTCGATCAAAGGTAGTACTCCTCATACCCACGGATCTTCTAGGAAGCTTGCCGAGTAGATAATCTTGGAACTTTGCCAGATCTTCGTCTTCGGATTGACATCGTCTTAGACAGGTGTTGAGGTCGCTGTTGAACTCGATGCTATCCTGTAGATGACTCAGATCGGCCTCTGTCCCTCTCGAGACGTCAATATGTCTCGCTAGGTTCTTTAATTCATCCTTCAGCTCTGCAGATAGGTCAGTCTTATCGATGTTGGGGACATCGATACCATCACAGTTGATGAGACAGCACCTTCCACCACACCCGATATTCGTTGCCGTTGGAGAGCGAGAAGGATACACGCCTAATTTATCCTTAGATTTCATTTTTTGGTAGGGGCCACGGATCTCTTGCTCAGACTGTACTGTCTGACCGCACCCCACGTCCACGACTGTGGATAGAGATAACCCCAATGTAGTAGGACAAAATGGTCTAGACCCATAGGCATAGGTAATGTTTGGTGCGAGCGTAGCGTAGCACCCCGCGTTAGCGGTTGTAGGCGGTGCAAGCGTAGCGTAGCACCCCGCGTTAGCGGTTGTAGGCGGTGCAAGCGTAGCGCAGCACCCCGCGGTCACGGAGGGGATAGGTGAGAATAGCAGATCCCGCTCAGGATCGTGGATACATGATGCGACATGACAGTAGATGTCCTCATTGAACTGCCATTCTTC
>NW_003205873.1:0-998 GCF_000006405.1 Perkinsus marinus ATCC 50983
ACCTCTCGACCTGAACATCGCAACGATTCGAAATGTGAATCCAAATGATATGTGGATACATCAGCATACGGTCGGCAGTGATCCGGCACTTGATTCTGACACACCTCTCTCACGTCGTACCTGCTATGACGTGTCGCTGAGATAATCTCTCGCCCTGATTCTGGTAGAAAACTCACATGTCAATGCTGACCTCTTTCGGCAGGGAAATCACTGTACTCTGCTGACAAGCAGTATACGCTCGATCGCAGTCACGCTTAGCTGAAAACGATGACTGGGTGGACAGCATATGCAGAGGGGCTCGCCTTGTCCTTGGTTGCAAAGTGTTGCAAAGTTGATGCATTGCAGAGCTTCTAGGTTCATCTTCTCGTACCTGAACGCATAGTTGCTGAAATATAGGTCTCAAATGTGCCTGACTGAGTCACTCACTGTGGCTTTGTGATCCTCCGAGGTGCCGGGGGATTGTCATAGGCCATCTTACCTTGTTTTGAGTACCTAAGTACCAAGCATTCCCTGCTTGTTGCGAACTGCGACGGACATACTGAAGTCTCATAGATAGTAGAGCATTGACGAGCGCTACTCCTTTGAAATCTATCTGCTTACGCCTACTCTTCCCTGCATTATATTCGTAAATGAGTTTGGCGACTTCTGGGATCACCGGACCTGTTCAGAAAGCTGTGTTGTAATACCCAGTAGCCGTTCATCAGGACTCACCCGCTTCGGAGGATCCGAACAGGTGAACTCGATGATTGTACTGTGGGAACTTCTTGAGGAAGGCAACGGTGAAGTTCCGCCTGTGAGAGACAGTATTGCATGCCAGATAGTGATGATGGTCAACCGACATGTATTCGGCACGAATCGTTTGGTCTGTGACGATCTTGCCAGTACTGAAGCCGACTCCAGCAGGTTCGTCGATCCATAACACGTTGAAGGCCTGGTTCCAGTTCAGCCTGATGAGAACGAGCGTATTGAAACACCGAAAATACCGGGTGCAGTTTCGT
>NW_003215946.1:0-1695 GCF_000006405.1 Perkinsus marinus ATCC 50983
ATGTCAGCCTCAGTGAGCTGGGTTTCGACGGCTCTGTCATTGAATGTAATGAGCATAACACTACCCAAAGGTTAGTCTCTATAGCTAACTCTACAGATGATAGTATATGAAGGGTATTAATTATTACATTGTATCATCCAATAACCACCGAGTAACCTATAGCGGTATTTCGACACAGTAGAGCTATAAGGGAATGATACCATCAACCCGTGAATCAGCATCAAGTTGTCATCTACCCGACGTGTGAATCATAAGAATAGAAGCAGCATGTTTGTGATAGGCGGCCTCTACTAGTCGTAGAATCCCTATGATAACACAATACACGACGACCATACTACTCATGTTATCCTCATCGAGCTACTACTTAATCACCTGTCCTTGTTGGCTAGAGTGGGGGCAGTACCACTGGATCGACTCCAATCCGGGACGCTATATAGATGGAGGAATGTCATACAACAATTCGATCAGATTGACTAGTACAGAAGCCGCCAAGATTGGAGGATATAGAAGGACGATAATGACGAAATACCACCCGCAGATCCCCTACCATAATTCTTCCTCATTATTACTAACATACTAGACATGATATCATCACAGAGCCCGTTTAAGGTTTGCGTCTACCCTCAGTAACATGAATCAACTCTCCAAGCATCGTGGACCACGGTGGCAGAGTACTTCTCAAAGTTTCATAGTATATTTCAAAATTCCGAATCGTTGTCAAGTTGATCCTAAGCCACCATTGGCGTCAAGAATCTATGATAATACTCCTATTGCTGTGATGACAACACGACCTATTCCCATAGACCTATAAGTTGTCAGCAATCACACCATACCTACGATCGAATAAGGTATAACCTTTGAATAAGAGCGAATATAAGGGCATCGTTATGAGAATAAACCGTGTCGATTGCTTCGTATTATTATTACAAATATTCTATGATAAATAGGGAATATCTTGATCGATAACATAGTAATATCTATAACCATAACACCAATTGATATCATCCAACTCAACACTCACCTCGTCTAATACAAGAAAGTATTAACTTTCCGAGCCAAATCGATTACAATGGCGTCCGCTACTTACGTCACCATGAACAAGGGCGTAACAGGTTTCGCCAACTCGGATTTCGCCAAGTAACCACCGCACAGATTTCATTTGCCAAACACCAAGACAAGCGGTCAAATACGGAATATTACGCTGATAACACCGGGTCGGCGTTTCCGATACTGGCGACTTGGCATGATTCATGAGTATACGGGTTTTGCCTAGTCGTCGGAAGACACAGATTATACCAACATTCAAGAAATTGTGCAACCAGCGGAGCGAAGTGTAAATAAATTGTTATGAACAATTTATGGACCAATTGTTAGTCTTGTGAAGTTTATAATATAAACATGTCATCACTCTGTTTCCATCCCATGTTTCACTGTTTTCATTCATCCTTAATGGGTCGTGTAACGTTACTGAGTCCGATTTAGTATCTAACAGTCTTGAGTTTATGGAGTTGATGGATAACAAATATGGTGAGGTTAGTTCTGTGCCGAACTACGATAGTTCGTCTGTCTCACCACAGCCTCATCTTGTGTCCAGCTTACGCATATACATGTCCTTATTCCATCCTCTCTCATTTTCGTCCCTCATCCGTGACGTGACACGCTCTCTTATGAGTCCCGTACGTCACGTTTCCCATT
>NW_003215368.1:0-1128 GCF_000006405.1 Perkinsus marinus ATCC 50983
GCTGGGACATAGAACCGACCATTAGTAACGCCATTCCGATAACAAAGTCCATAAAGAGATCGAGAAGAGTTGCTCGATTTCTTAGAGGCAGGATGGCTTCCTTCGCTGTCGGACGAAGACAACAATGATGAGCGCCTAGAGTGCGAAGAAGATCTTGAAGTACTAGAACCACTCGAGCTAGGAGAAGAGGAAGGTGACTTTGACAGATGTCGCCTATGATGATGTCGAGGACGGTCAGCACGTCTCCGAGAAAGATTAGATCTCCTACCGGTAGAGTTGTGATCTTGTGGACTATGCTTACGTAGATGGCGAGAAGATCGCCTATCAGAGGCACTGTGCCTATATGACTGTCCTACAACAGGACTAGGTTCTTGACGTCGGTGGTGATGTTCACGTCTAGATGACTTGGTACACCTCGAAGATCGATCGCCAGAACCATTAGAGCGATGTGGATCTTGAGGCTCATAACTCGAGTGCTTAGAATGCCTCGATGACTTTTCGTTAGAGCATGACCGGGGTTGAGACCCTCCAGAATGGGCCTTGAGAGCTCCCAACAGAGGTGGAGCTGGACCGTCAGAAGGCATAGCAATAGAGAAGGGAACTAGAGTGAGTTGCCCTTCAGGACCTGGCACCATTCTCCAATTGAAATTGGTAGCGCCTTCGGGTAGTTGAGCAGCTTGTCCTGTTAAAGGTATAGACTGCTGTAGTAGACCACCCTGTACCATGGCAATCTGAGTAGACGATTCAGAATTGCCTTGACCATTAGCAACCATAGTTAATGTGTCGGTAGAAACAGCTTTCTTAACATTACCATCATCAGTAGCCGTGTCGAGAACTTCAGGTTCTAGATCACTACCGACAGGTAGATCATCATCAGATAAGACCTCATTGTTGATGTTGTCTTCACTCTCGATGGAGCGTTTAGATAGGGTCAAGCTTCCAGATCGAGGACGACCAATCTTAGACTTAGACTTGTCGTTAGCTTTGCTCTTAGAAACAGCTCTAGAGGCAGGCGTACGGACAACATTACCAGTCATATAGACAGTACCGAGATCTATGGTAGTGTCTAGACCACTAACAGAAGGAATGCTAGTAGTATAAACAATATCACAACGTTCAGAACTAGAG
>NW_003206502.1:0-2333 GCF_000006405.1 Perkinsus marinus ATCC 50983
GAAAAATACGCCCAGTGTTGCCAGTAGATCTTCGCCATTGTTTCATCCAAGCAACCAGTAGCTCCTCATCGTCAATCTTCTTATAATTACTGTAGTCAGCGATATTCACATAAACATCACCAGAGTTCCACAATCTTCCCATATCGGACACCGCGAAATCAATCAGAGAAGTATCGTCGCCTCGCCAGTACATTTGAGACCACGAGTAAGTACCAAACCGCACACCACCGACTACAGAGGGTGATGTGGTCTTAGTGATGACCTCGTTGTTCGACGGTGTCGTCGTGGGACGCTGCGTGGTTCTGAGGTTACTTCGTGAGGAAGGCTTCTCATAAGTGGTAGTCGTCTCACGTGACGTAGTCACCGCAGTTGCTGTCGTAGCTTTTGGGCGAGCAGAATATGTGGTTGTCGACATAGGATCAGTTGTGACCGACGTAGTGCTGCACGAACAGGGAGTCCTCGTGCCAAGACAAAGTTGAGGACTATTCCAGTATTTGCAGTACGAACCAGTGAGCAAAGATGCACAGAAGGCATCACCCTGCGAGCAATCCGTCGCTCTAACTTCGCCAAATGTGATTAGAGTCAACAGAACCAAAAATGTGGTAGAGCGTGAGAAGACTGAGGAAGTCATAGGGGGAAAACGCAATCTCCAGAGCTAAGGCTGTGACAACGGAAATCCACCGTGATACCGCACCCGAGGGAACTTGATGATAATTAGCCAGAGACTATTCAAAGCGATAGCGCGCTCGCTTAAACATCCGCAGATCCGACGTTGTAGATTACATGCAGCAATGAAAACATTGTTCATTCGTCATGTACGACGAGACCCAACATTCAAGCAAACGGACCGGGGACAGCTCGACACAAAATGTAAAAGCTACGCTGGTCGGCCTGCAAGAGATCGCCACTACAGGTTTGATGAGGCAATACGTCATTATCAATGGAGTATATTCTCTCCGCTGTGATTGAGATGGATCTTTTCGGGTGAGGGGCCAAATGACTCCTAAACACTCATCGAGGAGCACGAGGATCGCTAAGCTGTGCGGAGGAAGCCACGCGAGCTAAATACAGGACATACATTCGGGGTGGTCATAGCTGGCTGTTGAATCCTAATGCTAATAATAGTCTCTTTGATAAGTGCAACGGATACAAAACATCCCAATGTGTAGAAGTTAGTCCCGAGTGATTCTGACACCAGAGTTACTGGGTTCACGCAAAAAGTATAGACTCATGGTCATTATTGACCAAGAAAAGTAATATTAATGACAGGAGTTGACTCTTTCAAAGAGAGACGTCGCATGACTATTAAATATATATTAATAATATAACCGTAAGGGAGGAGATAAAAGTATCATATATAAATCTATCTAGTGTATTTATCAATAATATATACTAATATATTCTAACAATAGAACAAGCTGTTACATTTGGGCATGCCTGATAATTTCCCTGGTTCGCATAAACACATTTCCGATTCGAATTTCCAGGCTGTAACCCGGATGTCTCACACGAAACGGATGGTCCAAATGATGTCATAACGAGAGCTTACGATTCATCGGTGATAAAACCGTATGGATACCACACCAACCCCCTTCACCCACATAAATTGTCTCAATTAGTTCCTCGTTCGAGATTTGCACAGAATTCAGGTTTTCTACTAACTTGGAACCGATACCCCCGAAAGAATGCCACTGTTTCCTGGACTTTCCTTCAACAGGTAACCCGACAGTATAACCAATTACAGAAAATGACTCCCAAAAGAGCAAGGGAGCTCATCATGGGAAACGATAATCAAGAGCGAGAAGTCTGCTTAGTGAAAAGAGAAGATCATTTTCTAACATTCAGAAAAAAATCGATCGTGTCAAGGCACTTATGTGAGGCCTCTTGCATTTTATTATATGATGAACAGTTCATTCTGTTCGGCACTTGTTCGCGGAGGTGTGGTATTCATGAAGACAATTAGAATACCCCATCTCGCGAGAAAACTTATCGCTATAATAACACCTAACCCATTCCCAGTCATGAATAGCAAACAAAGAACCGTGGATGTCGAAGAGGAAGTCGAACTGCTCTTGTGTGAGAATACCATCAGAAACCGTACGGGCCTTCAACTCGTTGAGCAACTCCCATGCATATTCAATACCACCAGTGGAGTTGGGATAAGCTGCGGCATCGTAAGCACACATAGAAAGCTTGTGGCAGTATTTACCAACAGTGCAAGAACCTTCCAACATGATGGTGATCTTGGCCTTCAAGTTCTCCCATCCTGGTTGAGTACACACAGCACACTGTTCTGTCATCATATAATTCATACGATAAACGAGATCATCTGC
>NW_003200737.1:0-2752 GCF_000006405.1 Perkinsus marinus ATCC 50983
CTTAGTTTCTTAAGTTCCTTACCGTCTTAAGGTAAGTAAGCAGTTAGTGAAAAAGGTCCTCCATAACTACTTTCTACCTCCCCTCACTTGATATACTGGCGGCCTGTGCTCCCGGTCCCACGGGATTGACCCTTCCTCCGACGGAACGCGTTCCGCATGATCGGTTATTTTTGATTGCATTCATTGGTATGCTCCTTCCTTGTTCGACCCGCATCATCTTCCTCTTCGCCAATATGTGCTGTGTGTTTCCATAAGATGTCGACGTGACCACTCCGAGTAACGCCGTTGAAGGCGTGGCAGAATTGCCAGTGGTAGAGGCCAAGGTTCATTCGACGGGCCTTGTCGTGGTCGGCAGATGGTTATCACTCAATGGTCGTTCGGGACGTATATCACCAATACGGGTAGTTGTCATTTTCTCATTGTTACACTCTCTTCTCCCACTTCGAGGGATGGAGGGGATTAACGGCTGTCCTCTATTGGAGAGCCTTCAGCTGCTTTCCCAGCTGAATTGTGACCCAACCAGGGACTATTCTGAGACATTTCGACGATCGAGTAGGTAAGTGTAACCCGGACCTTGGGTTTGGATTTACGCTGCTGTCGGAATGTACACGGATGAGTGATGTGAACTCACTCCAAGTCTGGGTACCACTATAACTGATAACAACAGCGTTGGAAGGTAGTGGTACCCGGAAGGAAGGGTACTCACAGGGAATTCAGTTCAGAGCGAGTTGCCGCTGGTGTGGTACATGAACATGGCTTCGACCGTCTCTAACATCAGCATCCTTGGTGGAGTTATTGGATTGGCCCGAGCAAGAGAAGAGTCGATTTCTGTTGGCGAAGTTGTTGTTCAGAGTTTCTTTTTTCTGCTATGTCGAATTTCATCACGCTGTCTCCTGATACCACTTGGGTGAGCATCCATTCCCCCTCATTTGTTGCATAGAGTGATATTGTCAATTCTCGTCAGTTCCTCGCGATTGTCGCATTGATGGGCGTCGCTGTATTGATGGAGAAGTTCTTGTATGACACGTTCTATAAGAAAATCGCCAATTACAAGACGGGGGAGATGAGGAGGAAGATCGTCCCTGCCGAGTTCAATACACATCCGCATGCCCTGCAAGGTAGCGCTTGATGAAGGGATCGAACCAGGGACCTTTGGGTTGTAGGTATATTGCCAGAGATAAGTCCCGCTTCACCATTCAAGGGCGATGCTGGGCTCTTCCCTTTGAAGTCTACTGGCGATAAGATCTTCTGGGAGTGAGTACTGATAGTGTGGGGAAATATGTACATGGTCAACTACATGTGTTGATGACAGTATGAAGACTCCGGGGAAATTTTGGGGAACTCTCATTGATTCCTTCTAGCCTAGTTCGGCTAGTTCGCATATATGCTTTTATAATCACCTTTGGAAACTCTTGAGCTCAGCTGCGGAAAGTAAACATACATTCCAACTCCAACACTGGTTTTACGGAGGCCTCCACCAACTATTCTTGTGACAATAGTCTTGGAAATTATAAAAGTTGAAATTAGCTCTTTATTTTTGGTAGCCTATGATTGTTGTTCAGGACTTTCGTACCGACTGACGTTGAGCATCCAAGAGGTGTAATTGTCTTTTGCCACGGATATGCGGACCATTCGGGATTCCATATGTTCAACGATGCGCGTATGTTCTGTGAGAGGGAGAAATACGCATGCGTGCTGTTCGATCAAGTAATACCATCTTTTCGTTACATCGTGCTTTGGAGTTGTTCCTTCAGGTCGGGTCGGGGCGTTCGGACGGTCTGCAGGCGTATATCGATGACTGGTTTAAATACTGTCAGCTCGCCAAGGAGTTCATCGATCAATTTGTACTCGCCGGGGATCGAACTCGGGACCTCGGTTGACCGTCTATGTGTAGGTTTTGGCAACTTTTGTACCATCGTTAGCGGAGCGAAGCTGTCATTTGCCATTTTATGGCTATGGCCACTCGATGGGAGGCGGGCTCGTTACTTCACTCGCTATTCTGCATCCTGAACTATTCGATGGGATTATCTTGCAGAGTCCCATGTTGAAGGTGATTTCGATGATACCGACATCGATCATCTGGGCGCGCGCTTTTGAAATCAGAGCCTGTCAGATACCGCAGGGTATGCATCCTTCTTGGGTAGTTGAACAGCTGCTACGTGTGGTAGCTAGAATCGCCCCGAAGGCTCCTATAGTAGGGAGGAGTTGTGGAAAAGTTGGTATGCACGCATGCGCATGTGTGCTAGGTACCTACGAAGAATCTGGGAGAGGTCATGTACCATCATAGAGATTCCATTCACTACGCTGCTAAATTCAACCGCTTGGTGTATCGCGGGAAGCCTCGTCTGAGCACAGCGCTATGCTTGCTCCAGGGACAGGTAGTAAATTGGAGGTACCGGGGATCGAACCGGGGACCTATTGTCAAGTTCTAGAAAATGGTATTTTTCTCCCGAACGATTATGTGATGGAGGGTGGATGCCAGAGACATTTCGTCTGGTCAGGATTTCGTGAGTGCGAATTTCAAGTCGGTGAAAACACCTTTTATTGTGTGCCACGGAGCGGCTGATGAGATCACGGATCCTCACGCGGATGTTGAGATGTAACCCGGGTGGTATCCAAGGTTGACTTGGGTTGGATTCAAATCATGTCCATTTGGTGCCACTCGTTGTAGGTACAACTTGTCACCAGCTCAACGCGAATCCAGAGTATGTCTCTATCCTGGTCTGAGGCATTTCATCACCGGCATGCAGGA
>NW_003210439.1:0-1289 GCF_000006405.1 Perkinsus marinus ATCC 50983
GCTCGATTCTCATCCGTGCTGAAACCATTTAGCCTAAAGTGAATGATGGAAGAATGGGGATTTCGCTGATTGATCTGAACGGTGATAGCATGTTTAAACGGTTAGAGCTAGACGATATTTCATATTCCAAGAGGGATCACTCCGTATCCGCTCTTATCATTCTCTATATGGTTAACTGGTATAACCTCCGAGTACATGCGTGCGTGTGCCAATTCTTGGTGGGAGCGAGATTAACACGATGATCTATATCGAAGTTCACCTCTTTGTTCAACACGTTGTCGATCCCAATGAACGGACTCTTGGAAGGGGGTCGAGGCGTCAGACTCCCCATGCCGAGTATCCCTTCATTCTCCAACTCGAATGAAAAGCCGTTTCGGATTGCAAGAATGCGGGTGCTGAGATAACATGAGGTCCATCGGTGTGCCTCGAAGAATCCGAGACTCCATCAGGCACTTCATAGAGGTTTCTTCCATGTGGGGAAAGAGGACTTCGCCAAAGCCTCGGATTGAGAGCAAAGCGACCCACCTCTCCGTGAGCTGAACTTCCGTAATTCCTCTCTTGTTCTGACGGTGTCTACCGGAGTCGACAAGGAGTACCTGAACGAGAGCAACGTGAACCAGTTCCTAGGAATTGTCCGAGGAGAGAGGATGGTGGAGATTTTCGACGACCTCAAGGACATCTGTGGGAGACTTTATGCGACCAGCATCCCCAAGAGCTGCCGAAACTGGAGGGAAACCAGTTGCTCATGCGTGAGTTTCCTGAAAGGTAAGGTTTGTTATCATCAGATCGCTGTGGAAATCCGCAAAGACCTCTTAAGCCCCTCAGACTCAGATCTCTTACCAATCAACTTGAGTCAAAGGCGTCCCGGCGGGTCCTCGAAGCATCCGATGCTTGGAGCAGTCGTGCCGATTCGGCCAGCGCTGGTTAGCAATCTGAGTCTCGACGGGGTTGCTAAGGACCGCAGGCGCGAGCACTAGGAGCTCCGGCCTTATGTCCGAGCACATGAAAGCACTTGTATACTGCAGTCATTGTCATTCGCAAATCAATAAGTCTGGCTTACTCATTTCTGTCTAGTCGTCATGCATCCGTCACTAGCAAATAACAAACATGCTTCTCAACAACCGAAAAGCAACTGAGTTACAAGTGGAAGTGGTAGTACTCGCCTTAGTCGCGACTCGTGACTCACGAGTCGTGACTCGCGACCACAGCAAGTAGTCACGAACCGTAACAATAGCGATAACCGCCTCAGTGTTCATCGTAGTCACGACCATAGCAACACGATCTTGATC
>NW_003209096.1:0-3933 GCF_000006405.1 Perkinsus marinus ATCC 50983
CACCTGGGAGTTCATCATATGCTCGCACATGACCAGCGTCCTCACGACCACATCCTTGACCTTTTCCCAGAGTATCGCCCAGCCTATGCCTCTCTTCTCGAGTCGATCGCTGAGATCTTCAAATGACAACTTGGTACCTCGAAAAAAACACCGAGGCTCGGTAACAAGCACGAGTTTACCTCCCAGCATGCGATGTTTATCATACGGGAGACTGCCAGCATGTTTTCTCTGCACGCTAGTATTCGTCAAATGCATGAGCCGATTCCTGTAATTTGAAGGGCTGGATGAATACTTCACCGTAGCGAGCCTAGCGAAACCTTCCTTGTAAATGTAACTACACCAAAGAGTCCTCTCCATGACATGATAATTTGAAACGATCTTTTCTTACGCTTCCAATGGATTGAAACTCATCACCAGGACATAAACCCGGAGATCGAATTTATACTCGTCTAGTAGCAACGGTTTCTCGATGTACTGAATGCGAAACAAAACAACGGTATTGAATTCTCCTCAGAAAGCCAACCCGGCATATGCATTAAGATAGCTAAGCGACTAACCGTCCGGGCTGATCAGCGCTACGCTCACATGTTGCATGTAACTCATTAAATTAACAGCTTTGAATCGAATTGAATTTAAGACGGCTAACCTCCTGGATGATGCTGGGCTCCCTGTAATGGACTTCGCTGATATCGGAGATGACGCTTATGCCTCTTCCACGCGAAAGGGATACAGGTTTCAATATCCACATAGTTTTCGGAGGATCCCTAGAGCGATCATAGTGATACAACCACCAGAGACTTCGATCGTTTACAAGCTTCTGTTATTGGTGTAGGCGTCTACGAACTGACAGTAATCCCGAGGAAGAACAAACGTGTCGGGGGTGACTCGGAAGGCTTCGACCATCTGGAGCCTTCGAGAGCCCGGCGGTCGTTTCACGTACCTATATCAGTGCGGAAGAATATGCATATGTGTCGGTAACTATATGGAAATTATTGTTGGTTTCTGTACACTTCTGCCCGAGTTAGTATATACTATTTGAGGGAACTCCTAAACTCAGCTGAGGGAAGCGAAGATCTATTCCTCCAATGCCGATTTGTCAACAGGCATAAGAACACTAAAATTGGGATGCTCGATGACGTTCTAAGTGCTCCTAAACTCAGCTGAGGAAAGCCAGCATATTCCAACACCGGCCACATGCAAGTATATCCGCAGCGCACAGTGCGATCACTCACCGATCGACACATCTTTTTAGGCAGTCTTTTCGGGTGAGGAATTTGCTATCAGGGAAATGGTTCACCCTCTGCCATACGAACAGCTTGTTGTAGTCGATGTTCGGCCGACCCCAGGTCCAAAGGAGATTCCAAACCTATTAATTGGGTATATCATGCGATACTGCGTGTGTCTTCCGACTGCTCCTATATGACATCCATGCGGTAGCTCTGCGTAGTTGTGATTTCCTGCTAGACTCCGCGACACGACGTCGTACACCTCAACACGAGATTGAACGACCTGTCAGCGCGGAGAGAGCGTTCATAAGCACAACAACCGCCGATCGCAAAGCAATGGAGGGAATATTTCACTCAAGTATGAAATTTTTGAAAAAAGTCGGCAAAATTTTTGCTCACTGAACGATCTACCTTGTAGTAGATCTGAGTGTCTGGGTTCGTTACAGCTGGCGTTGAGGTACTCAGGGAAGGCTTCCCAACCAGAGTGTGACGAAAATCGGAGAAGTCGAAGATCTCGAAAGATCGAGATACATCACAGAAGTTTGCGTACATGAAAAAAACAATGTAGAAAAAACATGTGTTGGTGACAATAAGGAAATTCTGCGAAAATTTCCGGAAATTTTCGTTGGTTTCTGTACACTCCTAATTAGTGAGGAAACTTCGCTGAACTCAGCTGGGGGAAACGAGCATATAATCCTACTCCAACACTGGAGAAACCAAAACTATGAGTGTTTGTATTCAAAACGCATCCTTTCTTGTCAGTGTGGGAATATATGTTCGAATTCCCTTTTACCCAGCTCGTGAGCTTCACATACGATTTTGAGTAAAAATGTAAATAGAAAACCAGAAATTCCAATACATGTAGTTGACCAACGGTCATAAAGCTGCGTTGAACGATTCGTACAGTTGCAGAGTTTCCCTCAAGAAGCGTTCGCGGACTTCTATCAGATCGTCTGACTTTCGTCTGGAATTCTCTGGAAAGGAAAAGAAGTCTCCTAGAGCCAGACTCTTGTCAACTTTTACTTTGTTCCTTTCCCCATGTGAAAATCTCAGCGAAGGTGGTGAGCACTTCGCTGTAGTCGAACGAATTTTCCTGCAAGTCGCAACTTCCTTCGCCCTTCGTCACGTTCGCATTCTCCACTTCGTCAATTCTATCAGCAGTTTTCGAGTCTACTTCCTCTCCCAAAACGCCCTTGAAGTCGTTTTCAATGACAGACTCTCGAAGAAGTACTTCGTCCTCTATCACCGCGCTTACACTCTCGTTTTTGTCACTTGCGGTGTCGCTGTTTTTATCATCGAAAACTACTTCCTTTTCATTGCCATTAATCTCAACAAGGTCTCCTTGGACAGAAATGCTATCAGTTCCTTTTTCGCTGCGACCATCCTTTGCCGATTCGGATTGGTCAACCGTATCAAGTGATCGACTAGAGCTGGTCAGTCGAGACTCGTCACAACTGTCACTCTCCAATTCGTCCGAAATACTTCTGGCATCCAGGAAATTTCTTTCTGCCGCCTCCGTTATTTCGATCGTATCATCAGAGCTACTGTGCTCTACGAATTCAGACTCTTCTTGTGAGTTTTCGAGCTTGGAAATTTCATCCACTACTTGCTGTTTTTTTCTGTTTTTTATTCGTATCCTCTTTGAAAATTCTCTCATACGTTCAACTTTTTTCTTCTTTTTGTCACTTTTTCTACCAACGATTTTGCATTTTTTCTTTTTCTGTTCTTTCGGTTTCCCAACCACAAAAGACTTCCCTTCAGCCGGACTAGGCCTCCACTTAGCGATGCTTTTTATCGTAAACCGTGGTGACTCCGTCGTAGGACGTTTTGCATCACTGACACTCGCATGCAGTGCTGAAATGTCCTCGCGTTCTGTCGTGTGATCGTGTTCACAGAATCTGAGATCCGACTGTTTTTTTGTTTTTCCTCACTCCAAGGGAAGTTTGCCTTTTCATAATCTGCATTCGCAGATTTTCCGCGCGGTGACGTTCGTCAAGTTCTCTTTGAATCAGCGACCGAATCACTTGAGAGTTTTCCGTTTCAAGATACTCTGAAAAAGCACAATATGTTCGAATTCCCATATAGTTTTGGAGTTTCACGACCGTGGTGATATGAAAAACACTAGTGAAAAACATATTTCACGACTACTGCATATCACCGCGAATATTGCGTTTTTCACGGAGTTTTACGCCACTTCACGTAAAACGGGTGATTTAACTCCAATTTGCTCCTCATAATTCCGCAGTGTATGACAGTTAGACCGTTTAATACAGTGTTGGGAAGAGCTCGACCAGAGCTTCCGAATGAATATCTTTTTCTGTTCATCAACTGTCACACCCCGCGAAGTTTCAAGGAGTGGGCGCTTTTTTTGCACCACCCTGTAGTCTTGGATGAACTCGGCTCTGTCAGTGAAAAAGAGTCTACTTTGACACACGTAGTGAGATAAATGGTTTCGAGGAGTTTCAACCGTTTTACGTGAAGTGAAAAACGCGATATTCTCGGTGATATGCAGTAGTCATGAAATATGTTTTTCGCTAGGGTTTTTCATGTCACTAGGGTGAAACTCCAGTGTGGTAAAATGTGCACAGGACCAACTACGTGTGTTGGTGATAATAGGAATTCTGATAAAATTTTGGGAAATTCTTGTTGGTTTCTGTGTACAATCAGTGATGGAACTGCTAAGCTCCATATTTTCGAATTATATGAA
>NW_003207774.1:0-822 GCF_000006405.1 Perkinsus marinus ATCC 50983
CAGGGGTAGACAGTAGAGATTGTTCTGGAAGGGGTATGGCACCCACCTGGACCACACTGGTCTCTTGGGCGAGCCAAAAGGGTTGCTGCCTCACCTTTCTCTTATCCATACATAGCTGACTCGCTGATGAACGTTCCAGTACTCGGGGCCAGATCCTACTGCCGCATCGAGTAGCTCGTCGAAATAGTCGTAATGGCTGATGCACAAAGCATTTGCCTTGGAGAGAGATTGCTCTTCAAGAAATGATATCGCCACGGCGTTATTCACGACACGAGTCGTGACGAGAATGATTCTCACCTGAATATAACATGACCACCCATGTCAAAGAGGAACTTCTCTGCAGTCTCGTCCGTACACGCCAAACCACCTTGATGACCAACTTAGTGATCGAACAGAATTCACCTTTCATTCCTACCTGCCGCAGATCCTGCTTCCACAAGTGCCCACGATTCTACACCATGCTGATTCAGCCGAGTTGCTGCTCCCAATCCTGTAGGCCCTGCGCCTACTACCAAGAAGTCGACGCGCATGTCTGCAGAGATAGTCATTTACAAACAAACCTACTTTCATAAAGCTCCCATTAACATTAACGACATTCACTGTTATTAACAATCGATTACTAACCGAATCCAATCTTCCGAAATTTGCACTTGAGCTTCGGTGCCACGGAACGGTGGCTGGCTGCTGCTGAGTGTACGCATGGATATCCCATAGCGTTCTCGTCCAAGTTGGATACTCGTGTGAGCTTCACACTGGAACATAGAAGGTTACACATCTGAGCAGCTCAGATGCTCAATAAGAAAGAATGAACAAGGATGGACT
>NW_003210122.1:0-1064 GCF_000006405.1 Perkinsus marinus ATCC 50983
CCAGCAACTAGCTGTTTGGCTCGGCGTAGGGTGATTTAGACTGATCAGTGCCATCAGTACTAGCAGGCATGGTCACAAGGTCACCGTTGGTATCCTGATAGACTCTAGTACCCTTTTCATAGTGGTCATAGATGAGAGATTGTAAGGCTCTAGCCGGTACCAAGTTCTTGAGAGAAGCATAGACCAGCTTAGAATGCTCCGGACCATTCTCTATAGAGTTACCGTCGTCCGAAACACGTAGTTTCCCACCGTAATCATTCGGTAGGAGTATACCTTCGAACAGATATGCCATAGCAGTGCCAGCAAGTCGAACGACAGTTAGAGGACCTCTCCATGTAGAACTCAGGTGTCGACCAATAGCAGAGTCACTTGTCTCGCTAATATAAACCAAGTCGTAGAGTTCCAGCCTATAGTCTTGTGGAGATTCCCTAATAGAACGCTCACGTAGATCTGCTTGCTTTTGTTGCCAGGCATCGACGTATTCCTGGACAGTAATCTTGATCTTCTCTTGTTGATCAGCTAGAGTTGGTAGTAGAGACCTTACATAGGGCAAATAGTCAACGTTCAGATACTTGACCTCGAGTTTGTCCCAATCGATAGATGGGAAGTCGAGAGGTAGATCACCAGGTAGTCTCTGACGATAACTGTAATGTAGAGAACTAGGGCTGAGACTTGACCAATAACGAGGTGTGCTATTATAAGAGCGGACCGCCAGTAGATAACTGAAAATATAGTCATCAGGGGTAGCACTAGATGCCTCGATAGCCCTGGAAGTCTGAGCTAGATCTCGATGGGATCGTTCCCAGAAAGTCAAGTGTTGGCTATAACCAGGTAGAGTATACTGTCTCACACCATGTTTAGCCAAGATAGACCGTACCGCTCTTGTCATTAGAGTGTGAAGACCTCGATCACTAACAACTACCGCTGGAGAGCCATGTTCACAGAATATGGAGTGAAGAGTAGTCGCTATGGTACCAGCCTTAGAATTACGCATTGGTCTAGCTACGATGTAGCCACTGAGCGCGTCCTGACATACTAGAACATAGTAATCTTTGGCTGGGTCA
>NW_003210387.1:0-1735 GCF_000006405.1 Perkinsus marinus ATCC 50983
TGTCCAAATCGACACTAGTAGCCGATGTGTCGTGAAAGAAGAATGCTTTATGAGCGTTGGCCTGGTTTAGCTACGGGAAAATCGACCAATTCACGTGTGCAGGCCAACGTGCACACAACCTTGTGCGTCACCTTCATGCACAAATCACAGCAACCTGACGATGTGGTCATCCTTCCCAGATGACTCAGCGAAAGCAAATTGATTTGAGACAGAAATAGCTGATGATAATATCAGATAACAATGCCCTCTATGGATGTAATAAAACATACATAAAGAGCATGAGGAGACATTGTCTCCGAGACAGTGATGTACACGATACTCGTGACACGATGCAGCGAGGCTAGCAAAATAGGAAATCTAAGGCCCGAACACTTAGGGTCGCAGATCATACACACAGTGTGTCACACACGTTGGAACTCGAGACAATGTCTTTATTCTAGACTCTAGTTGAGGCTCATCTGATGAGCAGTTGGATCAATAGCAATATTTGTGGCAATGAATGGAGCTGAACAGTGAAAACCGTGTTATAGTAATCAACACGTAGCAGTACTTTGGTGCTAGTGTAAGATGACCACTGCCTGACACGTAATAGAGTGACCTTCCTCAGGTCAGTTTAGTAACAGTGTCCATAAGTTTGACCTCCCGGTGAACCCGCGCATCTGGATGATCGGATCATCATGATCCTAAACATGGAAGATGAGTCCGATAAAGACGTGCCAGGTGAACAAGGAGATACTGACAGTTTCCATTTCCGCCGAGATGGTTGCATTCATCCCCGAGTCGTTGAGTGTCCCGCCGCTACTGAAAGATCTGAGAGCCGTACTAATATCGAAGTTATTTCCAGCGTACATGTAATCCGGCACAGCGTAATCCCGCGTGGTAGGAGGCTCATTGGGATCTCGAGACCCAGCTTTCCGTTCACGCTGATATCCGATATATACGCGTGAATCTTCGGGAAGTGTCTGATTCCATCCCTCCTTTCGTGCATGCTGTGACACTGAGGGCCCCTTATATATAGTAGCACATCCACCCGTCGTCGATGCCATAGCGATAGCATTCCCCTGGCTCAGCTGAGTTCGCATGCCCACCTTAACCGACTTGGCTTTGACACTCAAGTCGAATATATTCAGGTCAATGTTTAGGCCCAGTACATCGCCAGAAGTGTAGGTGCCACTCACATAAAAATCCTGAGCGATAATCCTTGCCTTGGGAGAGCAGCTCTCGGTTGCTGTAAACGTGGCTGAGCTCGCTAGAGTCCCCGCAGGCTTGGATAGGTTAATCGTTAGGAATTCGGTCTCATCGGAAATATCCCCAAAGTATTGCAGCCCAAGATAAGATTCACACTGGGTTAAGCAAAGTACAAAGAGAATTAGGAAATACATTATTAGCATCTTTCTAACTCCGAAGTTGAATCGACAAGTGCATATTTGCAGGAGATCTCCAGCGTTTCTCGACCAACCCTATGCATGGGTATTGGACGTGCGTGCTGGGCGATGAGATTATCGCGCACAATGGAGGGTTCGATCCATCGATTTCAGGCTCTGAAATTCAGAGCTGCATCTTGGGAGAAGAGAGATTCGTCCGACATCATATGAGCCTCGAAAGGAGCGGCTGCTTAGGAGCCAAACCCCGCCGATGGGTCCGCTAAAGATATGCGTGTGAGTTACATATTGAGTGCGAAGAGAATCACGAAGCGCATTGGCAACTCCCTGCAGCACAAAATGGCCACGTAGCG
>NW_003209684.1:0-1231 GCF_000006405.1 Perkinsus marinus ATCC 50983
AGTACCTGTAACGGTCATATTTCCCGTGTTGAGACGTGTTGGTAGTACCTGCTTGCGGTGGTTATACGTAGAATTATGTTGGCTATTCGTAGTAATTCAGAACTCCTTGTGTTGAAAGTGAGGAAATCGGTATGATCTCTGTACTTGGTACAGCCTGTTGATACGCATATGGAGACGGAGCTATGATAGGCTACATGTAGAATCATGTTCCGCAGCTTATCAGAGACGTGAGTGTCAAGCAATGAGCGTACTCAATCGTGCTCACTCAAAACTCAACAGCACACGAAAAAGTCAGGTTACGGAATCATGAGCCTCGATCTGTCACTTCAATCATCTATTGATTCTGATTACTGATCTTCAATTACGATGCACGATTCAGATCGACAGTGAACAGTCTTTCATAATTCGGGCAACACAACGAAGATTGTGTATGTATACACACCGAATCTTATGTACTGAAGCAGAGAATGAAGATAGACGGAGAGCGTACTTAACCGGTTCCATTCTTTTCGGTGGAGGATTCTCTTGCTATTGTTACGAAAATTCCGACCGTTTGCTCATCTAATTCGATTCAATTCTTACCCCATATACTTCCCACCGCAGATACTATGAACATTTGAACGAAATAAGTGTATTGAACCGACGGCAACTAACAGACAAACGCACTCCATTATCTGAAAGCAACAGCAGATCGAAAGTACTTTCGAGATTCTCTACAGTTGATCCTCACCAGTTATCGTCAACACAACGCAAATAATCTAAGAAAAAGAGATCATAGTTATCAACTTTGTGAGAATCGGAAAGCAAGTTACATAGAATTACATTGTGCGCACAAAGAGCAGCAGAGGATAGTTGGAACGTGGTGACCAACAAAATGAACCTACATAGCTCTGTAAAGCTACAGCGTAAGACAGAAGAGATGAAACAGCAACTTACAACAATAGCAATCATGAAACATCCGAAAAATATTAAAATGAAACATACCACACATTATACATCGACCTCGACCTTATTCTTCTCGACATTCTCAAGCTCAGCTTCCAACTTCCTAGCCGCGTTCTTGGCGGCGACCCTGTTGAAGTACGGAATCATCGACACCGCAGCGACTGCACCGAATATACACAATGCTATCAATACCATATAGTAGAAGTCGTAGTGTGCACCACTGACAGCATCCTCAGTTGGATTCTCAACATCGAAATTGGGAAGCCAATCAGAGCATAGTTGGAAA
>NW_003213358.1:0-923 GCF_000006405.1 Perkinsus marinus ATCC 50983
ATCAGGCCTCGACAACAGGATTGCCCCTAGCCCAGCGTGAACAGATAACCCGTCTACTGCCATGGATGGGGGGATATGATACTCGAGAGCTTACTGATGATGTGGGTAGACGCACACTCTCTGTACATGGTCACCACCCAAATACGTTGTTTAGAAATGTTCGCTTCTTATGCTACTAGTGTGCTAATACATAGCCATGAACATGTACAGGTATAGTAGATTATAAAAGTATTTATAGTCTTATATAGTATTTATAATGGAGTCTCACCCGCGATGTGACAAACACATTTCACAGCCGAAAACGGCAGTTTACGGCGTCCTACGAGTGGAACGCCGATATTTACTATCAGTTGGTGATAATACTATAGTCAGTGAGTGTATGAACTACATGGATATTCACTCGATGAAATGCCGAGTTCTTCGCGTAATATGTCAGCTGGACATGCTCATCTGTGCGAGTGTTGATTTGAAGAACGCGAAGTACTTAACATCAGCCCACGAGTTAAAGGCCGCCTTGAGGCTGTGAGTTCATCATTCCTGGATTTGAGAAGAGTGTGGTATTGTTGTGATCAGACCGGCTTTCATCGACGAGTGTTGGAGACTCAAGCGAAGACCAAGTGATGAACGGAAGTTCGCTCTCAAGGTTAGTCGTGGAAGGTGGGGGAAAATCTTCGCTGTGCGTTGTGAGATATCTAAGGCGAATCATTGGCTTGAATGAATATAGTATTCGACGAATAAAGAGTTTGAGCAGTAGAGAGTGGGAAAATATGTTCATGGTCAGCTCTGTGTGTTGCTGACAAATGGGAATTTTGGGAGGAAATTTTCATTGGCTTGTGTATATTTTTATCTGAACTTGTATGTAAGCTGCTACAATCAGTGAGGACACTCCTACATCCAGCTGAGGGAAGCGGGTATATATTCCA
>NW_003204290.1:0-1021 GCF_000006405.1 Perkinsus marinus ATCC 50983
GTTTTCACCGAGTTTTACGACGCCACTTCACGTAAAACGGGTGAAACTCCAATATTGAAGTTTCACCCTAGTGATATGAAAAATATATTTCACAATTCACTCCGCGGAAAATAATTATGTTATCGGCGGTCGCGGAAAAACATATTTACGCCACTTCACGTTAAACGGGTCGTCGTGAAACTGTAATTATATGATTATGTTAACTATCTATATATGTAGGTTATAACAATATTGGAGTTTCACCCGTTTTACGCGAAATTCACTGCTCACATGCGTTTTTCGCGAAGTGAAATGTGTTTTTCACATCACTAGGGTGAAACTCCAATATTATAATAATATTTAGTGATATATATTGAGTTATAATAATATTTTATTTATAACTATGTATATCTATATTCACATATTTCATATTTAAAACGCAAGTGAGCAGTGAATAACGCGTAAAACACTTTGTATGTGTTTTTTACGTGATTTCTCCGGTGTAATTCGCCACTTCATATCGCGCTTTTCACATGGAGTATTACGCCACTTCACGTAGTAAAACGGATAGTCGTGAAACTCTAATGATTTTATATGTATAAAATCCCGATTTGGAAGAATACGGAAAATATTCAATAAATTTCTGCGGATTTTTTCTGGTGGGCTGACAATACAGATTTTAATTCATCGGTAGATGGATGAGATTCTTAAATGGCCATTTTTGGGCCTAATTTGAATCTTTGCTGAGGGGCACGAAAAGAATCTTTCTTCAGAATCCAAGCAAGAAGAGATCAAATTGGAAGTTCACAAGGAGACTGTCGAACCGGCGGATATCAAATCGTTGGCTGGTAAGGGATCGATGGAATTTAATTTTGTGGCGCGTGACGTTTTTCATCAATTTTATGATATAATTTTGTGGCGCGTGACGTTTTTCATCGATTTTATGATATTATTTTGTGGCGCGTGACGTTTTTCACCGCTTTTATGATTTAATTTTGTGGCGCGTGACAATTTTTATCCAATTTAGTTTTTGTTACGCGTG
>NW_003210752.1:0-948 GCF_000006405.1 Perkinsus marinus ATCC 50983
TAAGAGTTAGTAATGCTCAATGCTCATGATCAACAGTGCGGAGTGTTACACTCCGAGTGTATCCTATGCTCACACTCTTGCACGCAAGCACAAGGAGCATGTACAAAAAGGTGACGCTCTCTGCCGCACAAACTGGTCGAGCATCAATAGCAGGTGTCTCTGCACCGAACCAGGAATGCAGTATTTAACACAATTGGCTGTCCCATTTGTTCTCTCCCATTACTCAGCTGTCCCACTACTAAGCTAAGCTGTAATTTCTCTACTAATACATCCAAAACTATTCTCTTCCTATCCTCCTACATAATACGGATATCATCCGTGTTGAGTTGATATTCCAGAGTAGCAGCTCCTTGTCCATGGACCCGAGCCTGTATTTTGCCTTACCTGAGAGCTTCGACCCTCTGATAAGTCCTTTGGACTTCGAGCAATGGGTGCGGAAGTTCAAGGCGTGTGCAACTGCTAACAAGTGGGAAGACGACGACCAGTTGAAGCACCTACCACCACTACTCCGAGGTGATGCATGGATTGTTTATGATGAGCTCAAACCCAATGAGAAGGATACGATGGTCAGCCTGGTTAAGAATCTCTCCCACAAGTTGAATATTGCTACCCGGATGCAGAGCAGCGAGCAGTTGTATCGTCGAACTTTGGATTCTGGTAGTGAGTCTCTACTCACATATCAGAATGATATAAAGAGGTTAGCGCATCGAGCCTACCCCGACATGACCGCTGACCAAGTTGCCCCTATTATTCTTACTGCTTTTATCCGAGGGTTAAGAGGACATTCGATGTCGCTTGCCCGAAAGGTTAGGAATGCAAATCCGAAGACTCTTCAACTCGCACTTGAGAAAGCTCATTTTTTGTTGTCGGATCCTTTTGAGGATGGTGATGTGTCTCATGAGAGTGAGTTGATGGCTGTCAAGCGTGGAACTTATGAAGCGGAGCTTG
>NW_003203698.1:0-1061 GCF_000006405.1 Perkinsus marinus ATCC 50983
ATATTGGTGATTAGCTTATCTCGTGAAATCACAAAGAGCTACAGATCATGTATCCCAACAATAGCTTCGTTTGGATAAGCTCCGAGTATCGAGCCCAAATACAATAACACCGCACTCAACTAAACAACAAAGGTTATCGTCACCATTATCGTGAGGGCAAGTGGAAACAACTGAGGTGCAACTGTTTGAGCATGTTGCGAGCTTAGTTGTGGGGACATTACAGGGAGAGAGACTTCGAAGGATCTATGATAGATCTCCATTAGCGATTGAGTACAGAAGAATCTGGCAGTGCCCTAATCCCTCATGATGAGGGTCATATCAGCGTGTAGCGATGGTGCCGCGATTCGCGGCCCGCGAGGCTCACGTCATGGAATTAACGGTTTCCCCTTCGGCACGCGTGCACAGCGATCGGCTACTAAGCTGAGTCATGCAATCGCACATGAGATTCGATAGTTAGAACCTATCTGTTGGATAGCTAATTCGCACTATGAGAACCCTTCTGAAACTCCCGTCGTTATGATAACTATATTCGTTATCATGTAGTAAAACCAAAGGCAAAGCTGAGCTCAGCAAGCTCAAGAATTGTTCTCGAAACGTGCAAGGTTTTCACGGCTGATCGTTGTTGGAACGGCCTCAACCGATAATACATCTGTCCCCAGATTCCAGAACAAATCTTCCTCGCATCTCATGTGTTCCTCAGCTTCATATGTAGCTAGATCCGTGCATATTTCCTCACACTGGCAGAAAAGAAGTCAGGTAAGAGCGAGTTAACGGGTAGAGACTAGTAGTGGACTCATACCTCCGACAATAACAAGTAGTTCGACTCCTACTTGTACATACGTGGGCGTACTACGTGAGCAGTACGTAGCGTAGCGTAGCGTACACAGTAGAGCATACTCGTCAACAATAACGCTGCACTTCTCTATCGCATAGCGACCCTTATACTTCTGCGAGTGTAACTGTACATATTCATCGTGATGATCTGTTAGCTTTCGGCTCTGCTATTCGTCTCCCTTTCATATGAGCAATTCTCTCTTATTCGTCGGGCTGTGCTCCTTGAT
>NW_003209744.1:0-1146 GCF_000006405.1 Perkinsus marinus ATCC 50983
GCATCAGCATTAACATCGGCACTAGCATCAGCATCAGCATTAACAACCAACGAACAACAACAGACAAATAACGACAAACGAGCAACAACAGACGAACAACAACAAACGAACAACAACAAACGAACAACAACAGACGAACAACAGCGAAAGAACAGCAACAAACGAACAACAACAAAACCAACAACGACGACGACAACGGCACCATCACCAACAAGAACAACAACAACAACAACAACGACAACAAGAGCAGACGAACAACGACAGACGAACAACAACAAACGAACAACAACAAACGGGCAACAACAGACGAACAACAGCGAAAGAACGACAACAGACGAACAACGACAGACGAAGAACAGCGAAAAAACAACAGCACGGCGTGATGGATTCACGTATTCACCAGAAGTTTCATCCTCTTTGAATTCCAATCCTAATCTTATACAGTCCCTTACCATCTAGTTAGACTCAACACCGTGCATCACGAAAAACCCATATCGCATGGTTTAGAGTTACATGACTTCAGCATGGATCCACAACAGCAGACAATGGCAATGATAATGGCAGGACTAAGAAGAATCGACGATAGTATTGGGCGCGCGCGAAAACACCGGGACGCTCGAGTTCCCAAGCATTGTGTGCGACCGAGTCGGTCGGACCGACGACCCGTGCGGTACGAGAGGCTGTACAGAATCCATCCTTCCTCTGCAGCTCTCCATACTATTAAATCTCTGCTCAATGCCTACTTCACCGCTAGACGAAGAACAAGCCCGTGCTATGGATTATATACTTCAACGTATAGGAAACCATGAGACAGAGCCGGTATACTTCTTCGTCACTGGGTACCCTGGAGTTGGCAAGACAAAGTTGGCGACCGCGCTGATCAACGCTTTACAACCACAGAAGGAGGTCATTGCATTAGCCTGGAACGCCTTGTCGGCAAGAACGGTCGGGGGTCAAACGGTGATGGAATTCTTCAGCCTCCCGTATGACCAGTCCGGAATAGTCGCTGATAATGCATACATGCGATCCGAGAGGGCGCTCACGGATAAGATGATGAATTGCCTGAAAACGGAATGCGCCAGATGATCGCATCCGCAACGTGGTTCTACTCATCGATGAGATTCCGCTATACATAGTACAGTTTTT
>NW_003200672.1:0-878 GCF_000006405.1 Perkinsus marinus ATCC 50983
CCGCCCCAGCCAGCAGTAATGCCTTTATTTGCTTTTCCTCTTCGTCCGTCTCTTTCACCATATGAGAAGTACTGCTCCATAGGCCTCCAAGATTGAAATGTACATCACAAGTTAATTGCTATCACGGCAGTGCTGTTTTGGCTTCAAAGAAGCACGCTTGTGGCTCTCATTTTTCACCTAGCGTCCCCATATCTTCTCGCACCGGACCCTTGGTGCAACCACCCTTTTCGGGAGACAAGAGTCTTCCGCGAGCCGAGTGTGGGGAGGGTACCACCTTTGGGCGAGCGCTAAAACCAACTTCCGGGCATCCCTGGCCGGAACCTATCGTGCTTCGGTTTGCCCATTGCTTACGCGATTTTCGCTGTCTACCGTCAGATTTCGTTCAAACTTCTCAAATACTCTCCAACACTCACAGAAAGAGGAAATCTACTCAAAAGACTCTTCTGTACGCATTGAGGCCTCTGAAATAACTTAAAAACATCGTTTTTTAGCCGTCTCTCGCCTTGCTCTCTTAGCTCGTTCCTGTCTCGTTTTGAGTAACTCACGTCTCCTGTGGAAATCCGGATCGCCCGGGCCGAGTGGAAATTGCTCGCTTACTCGTGCAAGAGCGCGCGCCCACTCACAACAGACAGTGTCACAAGAGACGGTTTAACGCAAATGCAGTCTCCTCGTGTAAGATATTACGATTGGTGATTTTGTGATTCTTCTCTTTATATCTTTTACAGTGCGCCTCTTCCGATAAGCGCGCTGTAATTGGCAGTCTGCAAATCTCAAGTAGCTCTTGCAATAAGTGTGGATTCAGAATACGACGTTTTTGTCTACAAATAATGCCCCAAAGCCTTCTCGGAGGAGACATGCGCTATATCTGACATATGATT